>NW_023270871.1:4396597-4596630 GCF_011800145.1 Mirounga leonina
TCCCTGTCCACTCCTTCCTTTCTCCATAGTGACCCCTATGATGGGGTGAACATTTTAAAAACCATCAATATTAGGGACACTGGGTGGCTCAGTCCAGTAAGCGTCTGCTTTCTGCTCAGGTCATGATCCCAGGGTCCTGGGATCGAGTCCGGCATTGGGCTCCCTGCTCCGCGGGAAGCCTTCTTCTCCCTCTCCCTCTGCCTACAGCTCCCCCTGCTTGTGCTCTCTCTCTCTCTGACAAATGAATAAATAAAATCTTTAAAAACCATCAATATTAAAAATTTTCCTGTTCCCACTATTTAACTGTTGAGAAGCTGTGGCCCCCCAAGGAGAAGTTGCTTGACAAGGTTACACAAGTTACTATTTTCAGAGTCAGGACTTCAGTCCAGATACCATGACTATATCCAATGCTTTCCCACTACCCCATCGCAAGAAATGAGATATAAAATATATAATCAGTTTTTATTACTTACCTGATTGTTTAGGAGGAGAAGGGAAACTAGAAAGAAAATGAGAACACAATTATAATCAGACCAATATAAACACAGAAATTGAGCCCTTTTATTTAGGAGAGACATGAAGAAGTAAGCCTGGAGCCTTGTGAAGGCTAATTCTGTTGATGGTCATTCCTTTCTCATCTCCATTTCTCCACTGAACCTCAGTTTCTGCCCATCAATCTGGAATTTCACAAGACTTTTTTTTTTTTTTGAACTCCAATGGTGGCCAAAAAAGTCAAAAGTCAAGGCATTCAGTGGTTTATTTTGCCCATAGCCATTGGACCAATATTTTCAGATTTGTTCTATGAGGTTTGGGCATATTATCAAATCAGAGTAAATTAAATGGACTCAATGTTTTGAAGTCATTCTGGCATAGCTCAGGTCAAAACTTTTTATTTGACTTAAAGAGTAGAAATAGAGGGCTGAAATGAACAAAGGTCATAGGATTCTTTGTATGACCATGTTTTCCCAAACAGGAGAATGGTGAATAAGAGAGGAATATCCACTGAAACTGGGGAGGGAGAGCTTATTAATAGAAGTGATCTGAAATCAGGATTGGGTGGCATTTAGTTGCAACAGAAAAGGACCTTTGCTTTTATTACTTTCTGAACTTCAAGCACACACACAAGCACACATCACTAGAAGAATGGTGCACAGTTACGCTAAAGTGCGAGAGGTCATTGGTTCAAATGATTGAAAATCAAAATTAGGATGTGTGCAATTGGAACAGGAAAAATAATCTCTGCCTTTATTTCTAAGTAAGGTCTGCATTTGAATAATGGTGCATCAAGAGAGGATTTGTTAAGAAAAAAGAGGATTTGTTATGTTTACTTACAATTTTGAGTGTCTTGCTTACTAAGTGTTGGTTTTAGGTCTCACAAAAGACTTAAAATGAGGAATTCTATGTGGACTTAACATTTTATAAAGACTTTAGTGAAGGATGAGAATCTACTGAGTTACAAAGACTTTAAATACTGTATTTAGAGAAAAGAAATTGCAAATTGTGTCCTTTATTTCTGGCAAGCTAATTTGTTAAAAGAGAATGTGTATTTTGAAGGGTAGTCACTATAAAATATTATATAATAAAATGTGGCATTGGAATTGTGAGCTTTTAGATATGATGTTGCAGTGAAAAAAAGTTCTACTAAATGAAGAGTGTATGAGTATGTAAAGGTGTGTGTGTGTGTGTGCATGTGTGTGTTCTCTGTGCATGTTTGTAGGGAAGGCAAAATATATCTTTGAACCATACGACAATTTTTGAATATTTTGTGTTCCTCTTATGTAAATGCATGAGTGTAAGGGTGACACCGTAAATGAGGCTAAGATGACTAATGGAAAATAATGTTGAAGTGACTTAAGCCTGTCAGAGTTTGGTTATTGGTTATAAAATATTAGTAGCACTTGATTAAATTATTATTAGTGTAGTTATTGTGCACTGAATTTGGTTGGTTGACTCTTACGATGAACCTTCATTATTGTCTGACTCAGGGACTTTAGGTTTCTCTCGTATACTTTTCCTTTTGTCATCTTTTCCCTTTAACATCTTCAAAATCCCCCAGGACCACGAATTACTCTTCTCTTCAACCTGTAGCGTGGAGCTTAGGAGCATGCAGGCATTGAACAGAATGGAATCATTGGTGGAATGTGAAGACGTTTGGTGGACATTCAGATTTTTTATAATTTTACTGCATTGATCATTCAGGCAGCAAGTTACTCATTGTATTCAACGAGATGATGCTTTTATGTTTATAGGCCATGGTCTTTGAATACTGCTGCTACTAGGTAAGTAGTAGGTGAGTTATTTTTTCTATTTAGTGAAATTTCTCTTGGTTTTAAAATAGCAAGCTAAGTCAAAATTAAGTTTTAAACATCAGTTTTGCATTATTTTATGTTTAAAATATGTGACAGATCTTAAGTACATGACAGATCTTAAATTTTAAAATACGTCATTACAAAAGTTTAAAAACCAGAGAATTAAGCATTCAATACTGTTTTTTAAAAATTTTTATTTTTAAATTTAAATTCAATTAATTAACAAGTAGTGTATTACTAGTTTCAGAGGTAGAGTTCAGTGATTCATGAGTTGTATATTAACAGCCAGTGCTCATTACATCACATGCCCTCCTTAATGCCTGTCACCCAGTTACCCCAGCCTCCCTCATACTGGTTTTGCCAAAAATAGCATATGGTTTCATTTTATTTGGATTGTCTAAAACTATGATTATTATACAGAGGATAGCCATGCAACTGATAAACTCTCCAGAGGTTATTGATTGATAAATAAATGATTGGGAAAAGTTTGAAAAAAAAATCTGTAACAGATAATTCTTTTTCATTTCACTTCTTTTGACAAAGTTGTTGAGGTTCTTCCAAATAATATACCGCTTCACTTGAAGTGTGGCACAATTATACTTTCTGACTTACTTCTGCTATTAATTAAACATTCAAATCGTTATTGGTGTTGTAATAAAGAGCACTATTTTTTTGCTTTTTATTCTAACCAAAAATCAACACTAAATTTCAGTATGTAAAAAATTTTCAAGAAAACAGTTCACTAGGGGGCGCCTGGGTGGCTCAGTCGTTAAGCGTCTGCCTTCGGCTCAGGTCATGGTCCCAGGGTCCTGGAATCGAGCCCCGCATCGGGCTCCCTGCTCAGCGGGAAGCCTGCTTCTCCCTCTCCCTCTCCCCCTGCTTGTGTTCCGTCTCTCACTGTGTCTCTCTCTGTCAAATAAATAAATAAAAAATCTAAAAAAAAAAGAAAACAGTTCACTGATTATTCTTACCCATCATCAGCATCTTCCTCTTCAATCCCATCATAAATATCATCATCTGGGGGAGGTGGGAACATCCCTTCATTTGGATGGTGGAGGGGGAAAGAATCTTCTGTTAATTTTATAATTTGGTCATGTAACAGTCACTCAAAATTTGATAATAAATCTGCCTTATTTAACTCCAGAAAAGTCCCTGTTCCTTATTAACCATTTAATTAAAAAATAACTTTATTTTCCCACTCTCACATAGGTAGTAGGTAAATTGCTTTGTTGATTATTTATAAAGGAATTCTTAGAGGTGAAATTTAATAAATATATGAAGGATGATAAAGGGCACTGTGCATTGGAGATAAAAGGAATAGGGGAGAATAAATATGAGAAAAAATAAAACCGAATAGGGATAGAGTTAAATATTGTGGAAAAGAGGAGGTGATAAAAATTTAATTAATAGTGAGGGGACATTCAGAAAAAGATACTGGTCAAGATATAAGCAAAGAAAAACAGAATGAAAGGTGAATTTTTGAATTTTGGCAGTAGCTCTGATTAATTTAATCAAAGTGATATTTTAAGGGGCGCCTGGGTGGCTCAGTCATTAAGCGTCTGCCTTCGGCTCAGGTCACAATCCCAGGGTCCTGGGATCGAGCCCCGCATCGGGCTCCCTGCTCAGCGGGAAGCCTGCTTCTCCCTCTCCGACTCCCCCTGCTTGTGTTCCCTCTCTTGCTGTGTCTCTGACAAATAAATAAATAAAATCTTTTTAAAAAAGTGATATTTTAAGAGTTAAACCCTTTGTTGTAAACCCTCAGGATCCTTGCTATTTGACAAATATTTATTTAATAAATGTTTATTGAGTACCTCCTCTGTGCAGAAATATGTACAAAGAACTTGAAATCTGACTTTTAGGATGAGAATTTTAGCACTGAAAGTTATTAGTAAAATACCTTTATTTTGGTGATGAGAATATGAGGAGTCTTTAGGAGTCATAGTTAAGGTAACCATATAAATTGTCCAAATAAGGATACTTCTAAAAGTGAAGGGGGATGCTATTAATAATTGTGCTCAGACAACTGGCATAAATCAAGAGTGCCCTGAGCACACCGGAAATAGTGTCACCCTATGACCCACAACAAACTTGGAAGAAAGAAGTGACTTGTTTAGGGTCACTCAGTGGGCAGGACTAGAATCCAGGTCATTGGCTCCCAGTCCAGTGGTACCACATTAAGATCCTCCTCATTACTTGCAAACAAAAGCATTTTGTCATTAATATAGACAAAAATGGTGAAGACTTGAAGAAACTGCTGATAAAAGTGTGTGGCTTACCTCCACTTCCACTCTGACTGTGGCTAGGAAAAAAAAATAAACAAATTTAATTAGCGTATGAGTTATGTAGCTATCCCGAAGAGAAGTACATATATTGAACAGTTATGCAAAAGAGAAATAACACTGCAGTTCAAAGTTATCAGGATGTTCTATGTAAAGAAGAAGAAACATTGTTCCTTATCATAATAGAAACAAGGCAAGAAACAAAACAAAACAAACCTAATAAGAATCCAGTGATTGTCAGTACTACATAAAGTTTTCAAAACAACGTTACTGTTTGCTTTTAACATTTCCCGAGGTAGTTTTTAGATTATACATCATTGCATCATTCCATAGATAGATTTATGAAAAACAACCAACCAACCCACAGTAGTATTCCCGAAGTCATATAGAACCATTATTACATTAAACTCAATTCTCTTTTTTTAAAAAAAGATTTTATTTATTTATTTATTTATTTATTTATTTATTTATTTATTTATTTATTTATTTATTTGAGAGAGAGAGCGAGCAGGAGCGGGGGAGGAGAGGCAGAGGGAGAGGGAGAAGCAGACTCCCTGCTGAACGGGGAGCCCATCCCAGGACCCTGAGATCATGACCTGACCCGAAGGCAGATGCTCAAACGACTGAGCCGCCCAGATGCCCCCAATTCTCTTGTAATATGTTATAGCCACAGCATTTTATCTTAGTCCAGTAGCAGTATATTCTTTTTTAAAGAGAGAATTTCTAAAAAGTTGAAATCTTACTCATGAAATCTTACTCTTTTTTTAAAAAAAGATTTCTTTATTTGAGAGACAGAGAGAGAGAGCGTGGAGGGGGGCAGGGAGAGAGAGGGAGAGAAACTTAAGCAGGCTCCACACCCAGCACAGAGCCTGATGCGGGGCTCAATCTTCCGACCCTGAGATCAGGACCTGAGCCAAATCAAGAGTTGGATGCTTAACCGACTGAGCCAACCAGGCACCCCCGAATTTTATTCTTTTTATTGTAAATAGTGTGGCCCTCAATTTTCTAAATCCATATTGCTTGTATTTCTTATTTATTTCTCTAACATTCCTTATTTTCCCTATTTTATAATCATCTGGTTTCTTGCCTGTGTCTTTCACTAAAATGTGAGTTCTGCTAGAGCAAAAGAAGAGTAGATTGTGAGAACTGGGAAAATCTCAGAAGTCAGTTTTAATCCTTGCATTTTGCAGAAATGAAATGGAGGCTCTGAGAAATGAAGTGACTTGACCAAACCCACTTGTAATTAACAGAAGAGCTGACATAAGAACCGCAGTGTCCCTCCTTCCTCCGTAATGTTTTTTTGTCTTTACTTCACTGCACCCATTGAAACCATCATTTTTGCCCTTTGGATAATCTGCCAGCAACAGATATTGGTCTGGTATTACAGTCATGCAGTATTAAGTGTACACTCACATCTGATTCCTCAACCTGGAAGTCAGAATAAAAGAAATGGGTCTGACACAGATCTACAGTTAATTTAGAAATAAAACATACCTTGCTAATGGAACTTGGTAGAAAAACAAGCTATAAACGTCCTAATATGTAAATAAGGAATTGATTTTTGATGAAGTTCAAGTATATTCTCCACTTGCTTACATACTGTTTTCACATTCATTTTGTCTGACACTTCCCTTGGAGCGTGAAGCAAGCAGTTAGAATCATGTGAAAAATTGCAATTTTGGTTGGCTGCCATTCTTGGCAAATACATGTCATCTTGGAGATTGTCATACCAATTCCCCAAGAACGGAGTTTTAATAATCAGGACCAAAGTTGCCACACATTATTTTATTTTTAGAGCAATTCTTCAACTTCTTATAAATAGTCTGTTTGGAATACAAGGCATTGACCAGATGAAGTGGAGGTAAGGAGAGGAATGTGCCAGAAAAGAGAAAGGAAGGAAAAGAGGGAAGGAAGAAGTTTGAGGACCATGCAGAGAAGCAAAGTTTGTTATGTGATGAAGTATTTGCATGTATAATTTCCTTTTCTTCAACGTCTCATATTTATTACAGAAATTGCTTTAGTTGAGAAAAAAGGGAGAAGGATAGCTGTCAGGACCTGTGCTTTTAAGTCTCCTGTCTGCTCACAGAAGTTGAAGTGCACAGTCAGCTCCCCCTACCCTTGGAGCCATCAGGGAAGAGCAGGTGAAGCATGTGAGGACCCAGGAGGCATCTAGAGAAGGGGAAGGAGAGGATAGTGCTTTCTCCTACTCTCGCCAGGGCAAGCTGCCGGCTGTAGTCAGCATCTTCCCTTGTTCTACTAAGGACAAAGCCTGTTCTGTTGTGGGATCTCTCCCGGCAGCAGCTGTAGCTTCCAAAAAACCAAAACCAAAACAAACCCAACATCAGACTTGTGTTTTCATTTTCTCTTCTTTCATTTTCTTATTAACTATGCCTAAGGGTGACATACATGTTAGTAACTATTGTGGTGCTATATTTGCTTCAGATATTGAGCATTAAAACCGTACACCTCCTCTAACTCCATTTCATTAAATAGGTTCTTTTTCTGCTACATGCTTACTAATTAGAGCATGTCCTCTAGGGCTGCAGTATCTATGGACTCCAAACAATGGAAAAAGTAATAGTATTAGTTTGGGGAAATAGTTGCCTATCATGATTAAATAATGCTTCATTTTAAGAACATCATTCCTTTTCATGGATTTATTATTTTTTCCGGAGTGTGTGTATCGTAAATATGTGTGTATTAATATTCCTGGGATTCTTTAATCTCAAAATAAGAGAAAAGCATTTTTTTAAAATAAATAAAACATAAAGCATAAAGTATATATGCTGCAGATAGGCAGAATGACATAGTCATGTACAGAAAATTCTGTAAATCTCAGAATATGGCCTTTTAAAACTCTGACCTCAAAACTGACATTTATAGACTCCCACACTAGGTCAGAGAGTGTTTCTGATTACTAAAGCTGATTTATGATCTGTAAACTCCAGTGCATACATTACGTATTTTGATATATGTTGCATAATTTATGGCATATTTACCATAAATTATGCAACATATATCAAAACATGACAAGAAGGCATTGCAGGCTATTTAGAAAGACAAAGCTGCCAGAAAGCAACACAGCAAGTTTAACTGATGACATGAAGTGAACAACTATGGGAAGGAAACTGCATTCTTCATACATTTTATAAGTATATTACTATTTTGGTCATTTTACGTTTTAAAAATGTTTGATAATTGAAGCAATATTTTTCTTTGAAATGTGAGTTATGAAGGATGTAGACCCCATTTTTACCCAAGTGGAGATCCAGTGCAGATTATATGTTTTGAGATCATAGTGGATGTTTCCCAATTCTACAACAGCGGCACAGGAAAACAAGGATTCCTAACTGGGCTGGAGATTTTCATCCTCTTTTCCTTCAACTTGAAGGGGTACGGCTTTACCCAGAAAGGGAGATATTGGAGGAAGGAAGGAACAAAAGGAGAAGGAAAATAGAAAAGCCAAAAGGGGCAGAAGGGACCAGGAAGGTCAGAGCTGGAAAAAAGAGATAGAAAAGGAGGGATGGAGAAAGGAAGCAGAAGACTGAGAAGGGAAAGAGGAGAAGGAAAGGTACATGGGAGAAGATGGTGCCTCTCCCCTCCTGCCTCCTCCCAGAAAGGATGTCTTGTTCTGTTCCTCTACCCCGGGAAGGTGTTCCTGTGACTCCTACTGGGGGAATCATTCCAATCTAGTAGAATGAATGGGCCATGGAAATAAAATTGGACCCGTCGTTGATTCCCAGGGGTCATAGTGAAATGAGCTTTTACTTTTTTACTTTTAAAAGCAAAGTAGAGTTTTATTAAAAAGCAATCTTCTGGGGCGCCTGGGTGGCTCAGTCGGCTAAGCATCTGCCTCCAGCTCAGGTCATGATCCCAGGGTCCGGGGATCGAGCCCCACATCAGGCTCCCTGCTCAGTGGGAAGCCTGTTTCTCCCTCTTCTCCCAGCTTGTGCTCTCTCCTGCTATCTCTGTCACTATCTCTCTCTCAAATAAATAAATAAAATCTTAAAAAAAAAAGCAATCTTCTTTCTGTTATCTTTTCAAATAAGAACAACAAAGGGGCGCCTGGGTGGCTCAGTCATTAAGCGTCTGCCTTCGGCTCAGGTCATGATCCCAGGGTCCTGGGATCGAGCCCCACATTGGGCTTCCTGCTCAGTGGGAAGCCTACTTCTCCCTCTCCAACTCCCCCTGCTTGTGTTCCCTCTCTTGCTGTGTCTCTATCAAATAAATAAATAAAATCTTAAAAAAAATAAGAACAACAAATATATTTAGATTCAGAGATTTTAGAGCAAAAATTTTCATATTTTTAGAGCTGAATTTTATATCTCATGCTCCATATTTTGCAAAGTCATATTTACTTTAGGCATAGCCCTAAGATCAAATCAGAACGAATATTAGAAAACTGTGTTTCAGAATGACAACGCATTTGGCAAGACCTGGCAAATGGCCTATTATTTTTTAAGTAGTATTTGATACACACAGCTGAAGAGTGAAATAAAAGACTATGGAGTTTCAAGTGACCTTTCACCCACACTGAAGTATCTGTAATTGTAAATGGTAATTTACTGATAGTGAGCAGTCGGAAACACGGAAAGTAAAATTCTAGGATCTTAAAATAAATAATGTCTGACAAGACGACAGTCTGATCTGCTTTACAGTTTGCATTTGCACATACCTGCTAATATTATCCTGCTCTGCAACATCATCATATACCTCCTGGTCATCTTCAATAGCTCTTGATGAAAGAGCACTGAGAGATGTTTTCTTTCGTTTCAGAGAATCATAGTCAATCGCGACAGCAGTTGTTCTAATATAGCCATCTACCAACAGGAGGAATGATTTATGGTCAGATAACTGTAGTTTCAATATCTCAAAGTTTTAAATAAAATATCAATTGCAATTTGCTCTTTAAAATTTTCCTACATTTCTTTGCATGCATTTCTGATTTATAGACTTCCAACGTAGACACATTTGACTGGACTTCGTCGAAGTCTTAGGCCGTCGTGGTTTGCAGTAAGCTTAGAGTCCACTTCAAGGATTCCAAAGTGATTTACATGATTCATCCCCCCCACCAACCCCGTTTAACATCAATGAGGAAACTAACGTCCTTTGTTCCTCCCTGGAATAATATAAATATTTACATTGCTCCCCACTAAAACAATAATGCAGATGAGGTAAAGATGGAGCCATCCTTGTCATTTTAAATTTTCCTATTTTTGTCCTCTCTGTTAACTACTCCTAACTTAAGAGAATTTGCATATTTAATATTGTCTTTAAAAAAAACCCCAACACTTCGAAGTTGTAGGAAAATTTGCACTCACATGACCCCTTTGCCGTTCTGCCCAGCCATTTTCCTTCAGGGTTGTCTGTGATGCGGATTATTTCAATTTGCTCTCCTTGCTTGAAGCTCAGTTCATTCTTTCCTCCTTTGACATCACAGCAAGCTTTTGCCTGATGGATGACTTGAATAGGGCCTGTGAGCTGCAAAGAGGGCCAATAATCACAACAGGCTTTCTTACTATTCAGAAAATCTTTTAGGAACCGAGTTTTGAAAGACGATAGGTCCATGACCTGCCAACCAGCCTATTTACAACATTTATGGGTTTGAGCTGGAAACTGGGGATGAATGTCATGCACAATGCGTGTTCTTCTAAGAGGGGTGAGGGGAAAATCCGAGGTGAGGCAGGACAGCAAGGAACAGGTAAGCATGTGCTTGGGGTCCAAGAGAGAGTAGCAGTGATCTGTTGACCTTAGAAGCCTGTGAAAGGCTTGCAGAGGAAGCCACTAATAACTGAATACCGCTTATGTACGACAATACATGCTGGGTGCTATGGTTTTTACGGGATATGCTGGTGGTCCGCTTGGTAGGTGGAAGTTTTTTTCCATCTTTGAATTGTATGGTTATTCTGAATGTGCTCTTCAGACTTCGAACAACAAAGGGGAGGTAAGGAGGTGGTGGTGGGTTGTACTTGTGGGAAAAGCATTTTCTTTGTTTTTTTCCCAACTTTATGGTGTTGTCTATCTGTAAACTCAGAGTAGACATTACCTGCTATAAGCAAGATAACATTTTATTTTATTTTATTTTATTTTATTTTTTTTTTAAAGATTTTATTTATTTATTTGACACAGTGAGAGAGACAGCTAGAGAGGGAACACAAGCAGGGGGAGTGGGAGAGGGAGAAGCAGGCTCCTGGCTGAGCAGGGAGCCTGATGCGGGGCTCGATCCCAGGACCCTGGGATCATGACCTGAACTGAAGGCAGACACTTAAATGACTGAGCCACCCAGGAGCCCCAAGATAACATTTTAGAAATAGCTTTGTAAATAAAAAAAATAGCGAACAAATGGTATGCGAGGTTTTGAAAATAAATATCCTGGACAGTACAGTGGTTTCTTCACAGCAGGAGAATATAGAACTCCCCCCTTATCTGTGGTTACATTTTCTGGGGTTTTAGCTACCTGTGGTCAACTGCGGTCTAGAAACAGATGATTCTCCTTCTGACCTATTGTCAGATCAATAGTAGCCTAATTCTGTGTCACAAAACCTAAGTCATTCACCTCATTTCATCTCATCATGTAGGAATTTTATCATCTCACATTATCATAAGATGGGTGAGTGCACTACAATAAGATATTTTGAGAGTGACAGACCACATTCAATAACTTTTATTATAATATAGTGCTACAATTGTTCTATTTTATTATTAGTTATTGTTAGTCTCTTACTGTGCCTAACTTATAAATTAAACTTGATCATAGGTATATATGTAAAGGAAAAAACAGTGTATATATAGCGTTCGGTATTATCCATGTTTTCAGGCATCCACTGGGGGTCTGGGAATGTATCACCTGTGAGTAAGAGGAACTGCTGTAATCTAGTTGAGAACATGAATCCTGAACTCCTAATTGCCTAATCCTAAATTTGTATCTTTTTCAACATAATTTCTTGGATCTTTTGATATGCAAATATGCATTGTGATTTTTGAAGTTCATTTTATTGAACTCATGATGTTGTGAATTGTGACATATCATCAATTATGTACCACTAAGAGAGAAACAGCTTAATTTAAATTATGATATGCCAATGATGTTAAGATGCATCTGACTTTCAGAATTTGAAAATGTGAAATGTTTTATGTCATAGATTTAATGAAATATGGTGCTATTGTAAGGTCTCACATTTATTTAATTTCTTTAATTGTAACATCTTTTAACATTTTTGTAGAGGGAATATAGCTTGTGAAGTCCTAGTCTTTACAAACTTTGAGTTCATATTTAGTGGTAAGATTTCCATACCCTATTTTTTTCTTACTAAAAAATACTATTTGAATGAAAGAATGAAACAATGCAAAATTGATTCCTCCAAAAGAAACACAGAAAAAAACTTCACCTAATTCCCTCAAAATTATAAAGTCCCTTCATAAAATGTGTTATGAAAACTTTTGTTTAAGAAATTAATTTTTCATATTTGCCACTTGAAAAATATGAACATTGGTACCCATACATCTGTATGAGTAAAATGTCTTAATAGTCATGCTTTAATCTTAATTTTACTTATATATATACTTATATATATATATAAGCTTATACTCTCTCTATATATTATATAGTAAGCTTTTTCAAAATTTAACGAGAACCTTAGCAGATATAGTGTCTTATGTACATTATTTTAATTAATTCCACAACAAACTTTCAGGAGAGGTATCATTTATTCTCACTTTAGAGAACAAAAACCAAAAAAGAAAAAAAAGAATAAGAATCTGAGGTTTAGAGAAGTTTAATAATATGCCCACAATCACATAACTCATATGGGCAGTTGGAATTTAAATCCACGTCTGTCCAATTGACTCAAAGCTTTATGTTTTTTCCAGCATCATGCTGTTGAAACTTTGTTTTAGTACAATAACTATACTGGGGAGTTATATAGAAATCAAATTTTTATTACTCAAACCATATATTAAATGTTCCAGAGGAATTAAATGTTTAAAGGAATCTTGACATGAATCCTTTTTATAGTGAAGAATAGTTCTGTAATTCATATAATCACCTTGAATATAGCTAACACACCAGACCTGTGCCAGATGTCATCAAAGATGGTGTAATCAAGAAAGGCTAGCCTGCATTGGGGGTAGTAATAGGAGTCATACAGTTAGAAGTCAGAGATCAGAGAAGAGAGAGGTCAGAAATCCAGGTGGAAAAAGAGGGATGAGAAAGAGTGGGTTTCAGAAGTCAACATGTACATAAGCTAAAAATAAAGGCAAAAATATGTCAGGTCTAGACAACAGCAGTTAGAGTAGTTCATAGCAGCTTTATTCTGAGACAGGTCTGGGTCATCCAGAGACATTTGTGTCCCTTGCACCATTGTGATACATGCCACAGGGATATCTGTGTGTGTGCTCTAAGCTCATAGTATAAGCCGGTTAAGATCAGATGTGAAATGATGAGAGACAAGATGGGTTTGAGCAACTGAGTATTCATTCACTCAGTCACCATAAAATTTCCTAGGGGCTCACTAATTCTAAGCTGCCATATTTTATTTGGACTTTATCATATTACATTTTTAGTGCAGGGATAAGGTAGTTTATTGGGCAAAATAATTACTGTTATGAAGGTAGTTACTTTTTTAGGAAATAACAATTAACTAATTCTCCCACCATGTAAGTTTTCAAGAATGGTGCCCCTTTTGTGTGAAAGTTATAAAAAGAGATCATTCTTTTTTTTTTTTACCCATCAGTAAGCAAGCTCTTACTTTAAATTTCTTCTTTATTTCTTGTTCTTTCTTTTCTCGCTCTTTCTGTTCCTTTTTCTCCAACTCTAATCTCTTCTTTTCCTCCTTTTCCTTTTTTTTCTCTCTTTCTTTGGATGCTTCTCTGTGGATACAAATTGTTAGGTTGTTTGGGCATTTGCAAGCATTGATGTGTTACAGCTCACATATTCAGAGGTTTCTACCCACAACAGAAAACAGTATCTGACTGTAGAGATGAAGGTAAAAAACGAAGGGTTGTCAAAATTCCTGGGTGTGTGAGATTGTTCTTAAATCCAGTAGGAGGCATACAAATGAGGATACTTTCCAAAGGCTCTGCTTCCCCTCACAACCTGTGCTAGCCAGTGGGAGACAGTGCTTATCAAGGCCCTGTTCTTGCTGCATATTGGCATGAATACAATCTTTCTCTCTCTCTCTCGCATGCACTCACAGGTACAGGGCATGAACATGAACATACATGCAAACCTTAGCTCAAAAACTGTCGTCAGAATTGGTTGTACAAAAAGCAGGTAGAGAAAATTAAGATATTTGAATCAAAAAAAGAAAAAATAAATTAACACATATTTCTCCTTTCCCTCACTTTCCAAGAAATTTGTTAGTCCTGGCCTATCCAGAAACCCATTTTGGAGCTATTTTTAACATCTTTCTGCCTTAGCAGGTTGAAACTTTGCCATCTGGTGCTGTGGTAAATTATTTCTCACAGTACCCTTGTGAGGGGAATCACTGTCTAGGTGGGGAACTTGTAACATAAAGATAAATTCATTTGCCCAGGGACACAATGAGAACAAGAAGTCCAGATTCCTGGCTCAGTGATTCCTGGCCGCAGTAGCTGTGGGTCGCTGGCCTCTCACAGAAGAACATTTTTAAGAGTCCTCCATAAAATTCTTAGACAAATAAAGAAAGAATCTTTGGTCCTTTGTATTGAAATAAAGGTTATCATTATATGTCAGTCATTTGAACAATAAAGCTTTCCCCCTTAGTGTTGAATATCCATCCATTCTCCCTCATAGAAATCATAATATTCATTTTAGAGGGATGAAATCATGGTAAAAAAAAAATGGAGCTCATACATGTCTTCATATGTTTCTCCTTCACTGTCTTGTTCCTGTCAAGGAAAACATTAATAATAATTAATATTAATTACTCAAAAAGGAAACATACACATATTACTTGATCAAATACCTAGTAAAACAAGCATAAATTTAAGTGTATGTAAACTTGTCTTGTTTAAAATATATATTTTTTTTCTTTCAAGAGATAGACTGGAAGAGTAAGCACAAAAAGATCTTTTTTTATATTCTGCTATGTAATTCAGATGTCTAGCCAGACTCAAGTTTATGTGCAGTGCTACAAAATTCCTGTGAGTCAGTTTAATGACTGGTGTTTAATGTCTCAAACATTTTAGATGAAGTAATATTATAAATGAAAAAATATCATTATTACTCATAAAGGTTTTCATTTGTTGGTTTATGTCAATAGAACATGAATCACAGTAATTGTTAAATATTTAGTTAAGCTGTATAATATCAGAAGGGGAAAAAAAAACTGACCTCATCTGGATTTCCAGGACCTAAAGCATTTTAAAAAAAGAGTAAAATTAATATATTTTAATTAGAAAGCACTTTAGTACAGAATTATTAGACATAATATATTCAAAACAGTTCATAATGTAACAGAACTTACGCTTTATCAAAGATATATAAATACAAAATAGAATATGTGGCTTAGATCTTTACTATGGCCTTTTTAGTACTTGTACTTTAACTGTAAGATCATCTCACTGGCTTTCATAAAATAATGCAAAGGCCAAAAAATAATGAAGACTTTTTATCCTCTTTATGAAAGGCATGCACATTTGGTTTTATGGGCTTGTGTGGAACAAAGGTATTATCAGAAAATCACAACAAGTTTGCACTTTTTGACTTATTTGTTCCCAACGATTTGGATTTATATATCAAGCAAATCAAGTTAATTAGGTTTTTTTAAAAAAGATACTTTACTGGGGCATCTGGGTAGCTCAGTTGATTAAGCGGCTTACTCTTGGTTTCGGCTCAGGTCGTGATCTCAGGATCGTGAGATTGAGCCCCGCATTGGGCTCCAAGCTAGGCATGGACCCTGCTTAAGATTCTCTCTCTCTTTCTCCCTCTGTCCCTCCCCCCGGCTCACTCTCTTTCTCTCTCTCTAAAGGAAAAAGATTCTTTGCCAGTTCATATCCTTTGACCACTTTTGTCTTGGAGTTGATATCTTTTTCTGGTTGACTTGCAAGAGTTCCTATGTTTTTCAGATATTAATCCCATGTCAGTTGCAGTTCAAGTGTTTAGGGATATCAACTAATTATTAGATATTAAGACATAATCTAGAGTAATAATAATAAAAACAATGTGGTGTTGGTATAGAAACACATAGACCAGGGGCGCCTGGGTGGCTCAGATGGTTAAGCGTCTGCCTTCGGCTCAGGTCATGATCTCAGGGCCCTGGGATCAAGTCCTGCATCAGGCTCCCTGCTCCTTGGGAGCCTGCTTCTCCCTCTGCCTCTCTCTCTCTGTCTCTCATGAATAAATAAATAAAATCTTAAAAAAAAAAAAAAGAAACACATAGACCAGTAGAATAGAGCAGAGAGCTCAGAGACAGATGAATAAATTTATATACACTCTTATAGACACAGTTATTACACACACAAACACACACATATACATACATAGACACACAGCTATACAGTTGATGTAGTATAAAGATGGCATTATAAAAGATTGAGAGAATGATGGATTTCAAAGTATGGTAATGGGAAAACTGGTTCCACAAATGAGGCAGTAAATCTGGGTTTCTGCTAACTCCTCCAAGGTGGACTGCAAAGACATCAAAGACTCAGATATTAGGGATGAAGTTCATAGAAGAAAATAGGAGATCATATTTCTATTTTTTAGGGATAGGACTTCTTAACTAAAACTTTAAAACACAAGTTACAATGTGATAATTAATTTGATTATATCAAAATTCATTTATGTTCAGTGAAAGACAGCTTGGGTGAGAGAAGATAGTTGCAGTGTCTAAAGTATCAAAAGATATTTGAATCGAAAAAAGAAAAAATAAATTAACATTTATTTCTCCTTTCCCTCACTTTCCAAGACATTTGTTAGTCCTGGCCTATCCAGAAACCCATTTTGGAGCTATTTTTAACATCTTTGCACTGGCAAGTTACAGAAGAGGAAACCACAAAAGCTAATACACAAACCAAGTACTCAGACCCAATAGAAGCAGAAATATGAAAATGAAGTGAGATATCATTTTATACATATAAGACTTGAAATTGGAAAGCTGAATAATACCAGACATTGGTGAAAGGTAAGCATCTTGGAATTTTCATGCCCTGCTGATGGGAGTACACACAGATGCAGCTTTCTTGGAGAGCACTCTAGTCCTAATCAGTCAAAATGAATATTCCATAGCTTATGAACAGCCATTCCACTACTGGATATATATTTTAAAGAAAGTCTCTCAGAGGTCCACATGGGAATATGGACAAGAACATACACTGAATTATTATTTGTAAGTATCAGTGAATTGGAAGTAAAATGCAAATGCATAGGATACATACCGTGGGGTACTGTGCAGTAGTTAACAAATTAAATATACATATAGCAACATGTGTGGGCCCCCTAAAACACATTATGCTGAGTGTAAAAAAGAAAAGAGTAGAGTGAGCTATAACATAATGTTTATGTAAATTGAAATATATACACACATATAAGAGTATGCAAAGAATATGTACAAACAGACACAAACACATTAAATATATTAGGATATTTGTCTCTGGTTGGAAACAGAGAGAAGGGAATGGGTCATGGAGGTAAAAGGGAATACATACATAAGTAAAACAAGAGAGGGGTCTTGCATGGACCAATGATGACAATGACCCAATAGTGACCCTATCAGAATGAATAACTCAAATTTCTGTATCTGAGGTAACAAACACATAAATAAAACATCTTTTTGCCCCTTACCATCAGAGAGCATCATACCATCTTGACTTTCTTCATTTACAGGGCTTCTAAAAACAAGAAAGAAGAGAAAGTAAAAATGGAGCAAATAGATGCTCACCTTACAATGAAAAATGAAAAAGAATAAAAGGATCATTTTTAAATTATTCTTTTTTCTTTAATTTCTGCTCTGATTTAAAACATCAGAAGTTATTAGAATGGGCTTTAGCCTCATATTTATGCTGCTGTGGAGGCAAAAACATGGAGAATCAGGGACCTTGAAGACAGTTCTGTGTATTCATAGTGGACATGTAAAATTAATCCATTGCTTCAGGGCAGTAATATGTTTTCTGTGAAAATCGCAGTATATCAATACTTCAATTCTGGGATTCTGAAGGTATTTGTTTGTTTTTATCATATAGATACCAAAGAGAATTAGTTCTAAACCTTGACTCCTTCTTTCCAGATGTTTTCCACCTGGCTTTACTTCTGTCATTTGTGGCTTGGACTCCAAGGTGCTTCAATCCAAACCACTTTACTCCAACTGCTCTTAACAGTTATCAATACCTGGGCCCCACAAATCCCTAATGATTTATGCAACCATCTAGATTTTCTATTTTTCTCCTCAGGTTGATTAACATAGCTGGAGAAAATTGCTATTTCACTGATTCTTGATATTACAAATGGCATTCAGTCTCAATGTTACCCTCAACACTATTCTATAATAGTGTTCTATAATATACTCATATACCTTTTCCTAGTGAATCTTTTCTCCCATCATCCTTCTCAATGGCTATTCAAAACCTTCACTACTTTCTGCAAATCTCTTGTCCCTCTCCTCTCCCCTATAATCATATGATCTTGTTTCTTATTTCACTGATAAAATAGCAGTTATTGGATGTGAACTCTCTTAAGAAAATATATTCCTGGGTGCCTGGGTGGCTCAGTTGGTTAAGCGACTGCCTTCCGCTCAGGTCATGATCCTGGAGTCCCTGGATCGAGTACTGCATCGGGGGTCCCTGCTCGGCAGGGAGTCTGCTTCTCCCTCTGACCCTCCCCCTCTCATGTGCTTGCTCTCTCTCTCAAATAAATAAATAAAAATCTTAAAAAAAAAAAAAAGAAAATATATTCCTTTAACCCAAACTTATCCTTACCTTCTGTCAAATTTCCTTCCACCTGTGTTCTGAATTCTATCTAAATTATCAGCGTTTTACCCCCTTTCTCTTCTCTGTTCTGTGTGTCATCATATTATTTATATTATTATTATTCCCCTTCTTTCACTCCCCATTCCTAAATATCTCATAACTTGTGTTCTCCCTTAGCCCAAGTTACTCTCATTCATAAAAGCCAAATTCTTCTCTTTACCTTTCTAAATCCTCCACATTACCACAGATAGTCCTCCTTTTCCCAGCCAAAGTGGAGAAGGCTGTCTGTGCTCACAGACTTGACTTCTTTTCCTCTTGCTCAATTCTTCATGACTACACTCTGGCTTCTATTGCCAATCCTTTGCTGAAACCACTCTTACAGGACTTACTTACCAAATCCACTGGACACCTCTCAGCCTGCATTATTGTGTGATTGTTTTGTGGCCCTTAACAGTATTGGCCAGTTTGCCTTCCTAGAGTCTTCTTTGTTTCCGTAAGAAATCTCTCCTGGCTCATTTCTTGTCTTTGTGACCACCATCCTACAATTTCCTTGGTGGGCTTATTTCCCTTTCACTTCCCCTTTAAGTGATGATGTTCCTTTGTGTTCTGGTCTTGGCTTCCTTTCTTTTCCCACTCTACATCTGTCCCTGAAAGGTCTCATATATGCCTACAGCTTTATTTGTTCTCTTAGTGTTGGTGACTTCCATTGATATCTCCAGTGCAGGCCTCTCTTCTGAGTTTCAGACTCATATATACACATCTTTACTTGAATGTCCCACAGCCAGTTCTATATTAACATTGCAGAAACGGAGGCTGCCTTCTTTTATCCCAGCATAAACTTGTTTTTCCTACTAAGTTTCTTATCTTAGTGAATGGGACTGAAGTTCCACATATCCACCTAAGCCTCAAAGTCATCCTTGTTTCTCACTCTTCTTCAGTTCCACATCAAATTAATCATGTTCTGTCAGTTCCATATATTTAATGTCTCCTATAATTCACTTCCTCCCTCCATCTCTTTCCACTTTCCTGCTAGACACAAGGACAGAATTATATCATCACTAGCATGGACTCTTGCAGTAGCCATCTGTCTCATCTTCTAGTGATGAGCATTGCTCTTCATCTTCTCCACCCTTACAGTCCCTTTTCCATATTGCTGCTAAAATGATCTCTCTAATGCAAAATACGATTATATCACTCTCATGTTCATTACTCAAGCCACTTAAAGAATTAGGAAAGAGTGTTACTTAAACCCAACAGATGCTGGTTGCAAAACTAACCCCACTTGAAGAATGTGGGCCGGAAGTGCCTTGCTATCCCTTAGACCAAAAAACAAGCTCAGGGTACACTTGTGGCTCAGGAAGAACTGCCATAGACATACATGTTTCAGTCTCCAGCTGGGATGGGTTCTTTGATTGTGTCAATGTTGAGTGTCAATGGCTGCTCACATCAAAAAAGGAGTCAACCTGACATTACAGACTTCTGATAAAAGAATACACCACCATCTAAGAAGTAGTCTTACCAAAAAAACTAGAATTAAATTTGGTTAAGTCACCTCTACCTGCAACTACCAACTTACTGGAAATACAGAGGAGAGAGGAACATGAAAGATATCCTCTACGGAAGCACTCAGCAACATCTAGACTGTGGTTAACTATAATGCCCACAAACAACTTGATTTCTTCAACAAAAAATTGTAATAAATAAATAAAGGGATAGAGGGTAGACTTACAGCTCGAAAGAGAATTGCAAATGTATAAGTCAATGAAAATGTGTAGACTTTATATGGATTCTTATTCAAAAAACTTAAAAAGAGACAATTGGAAATTTGAACATGGACTTGATTTTTATATTAATATATAGAGCCTAATTTTTAGGGATACTTACTAAAATATTCATGAATAGAATTATATGTATTTGGTATTAGTTTCAAAATAATATGAAAGAGGGAAGTGAGTGGGGGTATTGATGAAACAAGATTGGTGATGAATTTATAATTGTTGAAGTTGGTGCAGGGGACATGGAGGCTCATTATACTATTCTCTCTGCCTTCTATTTTTATTTATTTATTTATTTATTTATTTTAAAGATTTTATTTATTTATTCATGAGAGACAGCGAGAGAGAGAGGCAGAGGGAGAAGCAGGCTCCCATGGAGCAAGGAGCCCGATGCGGAACTTGATCCCAGGATGCTGGGATCACGACCTGAGCCGAAGGCGGACGCTTAACCATCTGAGCCACCCAGGCACCCTATTCTCTCTGCCTTTTATAAAATTTTTCAAAATAAATATGCTTCTTAGAAGGTATAAGAAAAATCTCATTGCAAATACAATTAGAATATTTAAGAGAACTAGACATGCTTTGATAGATTTATAAGAGTCATTTAAGTTTTGGGGAAGATTTTACTTAGTGCAGTTATTAAATTTGTTCAGTTAGGTTTTTGAAATGCTTAAAAAGTTCAATATATAGATTTATCCATGCAACGTAAAACATATAAGGGGGTAATTAAAACTAAATTTTTAAATGTAACTATCCATTTGAAAGAATTTAACCTAAGTTGTCCAATCATTAGTCAAAGATCCCACTGACAACTATTCTTATTTAAATAAAAATTACTAGATGTATAAATAAGATAGAAAGTTATGGGAATTTAAGTACTTAAAATAAATTATTAACTTTGCATTATTAACTTTAATGAATTGAGTATTAATTAAAAGCACAAGATGTAAATACCTTAGATGTCAAAAAAACCTGACATCCTACAGAATAAAATCTACAGCCTGTTTCATGATATACAAGGTTCTTATGACCAATCCTGTTCTTTTTTTTTTTTTTTAAAGATTTTATTTATTTATTTGTCAGAGAGAGAGAGAGGGAGGGAGGGAAAGAGAGAGGGAGAGAGAGCACACAAGCAGGGGGAGTGGCAGGCAGAAGTAGAAGCAGGCTCCTCATTGAGCAAGAAGCCCGATGCGGGACTCAATCTCAGGACCCTGGGATCAAGACCTGAGCCGAAGGCAGACGCTTAACTGACTGAGCCACCCAGGTGTCCCTCAGTCCTGTTCTTTTACAGTTTTATTTTTCATATATCCTCTTATATCATCTTTTTTTTCACATATTAATATTGACTCACTCTCTGAACACTCTGTTTCTTGTTCCTCTGTTCTTAGCCCACTCTGTTTTCTTTCCTAGAATAATCTTTCTCTTTATCATCCCCTGTTTGTGGCCCTTCTTAATCTTTTAGCCTCTCCTGAAACACTCCTTTCTCTGTGAAGTCATCTCCAACGCCCTAGGCCCACGCAGTTGCTGCTTCTATGTGTCATACATTGCTCTATTATAGTGATTATTCTGTATCACTATAATTATAGAGTAATTACTTGCATGGCTCTCTTTCTACTACGAGACTGTAAGAGACTGTCACTTTGTTAGTTAATTTATTATTATGACTGTCATTTTTAGAAAGCTATTAGGATAATTCCAGTCATGTATAGGACTTTGATTTTTTTTTGATGAATTAATTATGTCCCAGCAATACTAAGAAACTAAATTAATGTTTGTTATTAAAGTGACTTGTTTATGATCATTTTTGAAAAAGAGTATTAGTCAAAAAGACTACTGGACTTGCAGTTTATTTCCTAAAACACTTGAGAGAGTAACAAATAGTTGCAGAATGGAGAGTATCTGCATAGCACATTCATGCATATGTGGCTGCACGTTTATAGAAATCATTTATTACTTGTAGATAATGTTTGCATGCACACATTGATTCATGGACCCAACACAATAGCATATAAATCTTAGTTTACTTTTAGAGCTCTGAATTCACCATATATAACATGAAAATGTTCAATAAATAAGAAATCATGTAAGAATGATAGTGAAGAATAAAAGGGAAAAAGATGAGGAAGAGAAATAGGTGAGTGTCATAATAAATTGAGATTAAACTGTCGCCAATTATTAAAAAAAAAAAGTGTTGCAGGCATTGAGAAAAACTGCATGAAGATACAGGCAAACAATGAAACCAACCACCTGTCACACAGACCTCAGCAGAGGGGGAGGTCAAGGAGAAGAAAAGGAAGCTTATCAGTTGTTAGAACAGTGTATCTGTTCAGGAGGACCTCTCACTGGTTCTTTGTTTTTACACGGTGGTGTGTAGAATTACATAGGAAAGACAAAGTCAATTCAATATTACGACTGCCATTTTTAGAAAGCTATTAGAGCTCTATTTCCTGGCTTTTAAAGATGTAAAGCTATTGACCTTTATATCTTCTTTGCTATTCATAACTTTAATTGTTGGGGTTTTTTGGTTTTTGTTTTTGTTTTTTAAAGAAGAAGGGCAAATCTAAGTGTCACATGAAACTTGGTTCTATACTTGCTGTTGCTGAGAATAGAATCTTACGACTTTGTGAACTTTTCTCGGGAACATATGTTCCTGTATTGAATGCAGGAGAACCTATAAAACTCATTTCAGCCAATGGTTTCCAAATGGAGTTAGGTTGGGCCCCTTGGAAGTGCATATGTGATAGGGCAAGTCTCAAATTCCAGACAATGTTAAGTATTTCTAATGAATGAGAGGGTTATAATGGTAAATTCTTTATTTTTGTCTGATTTGAGAGCTCCCCAAATCTGAAGCTGACTATGAATGACCTCATGGTAAGAACTGTTCAACCTTGGTCACTTCCCAGTATTTATTATTTCTTATTAGTTCACTTTTCCTGTCTCGTTACTATTAATAACCATGGAATTTGTTTTGTACACCAAAATATTCAACCAGTGGTTCTGTTTTCCTATGAAAAATTAGTTATACTGTTAAAATTATAATTAATTTTTAAAGGTGGTGCCAAGAAACGTGTTACACTAAAAGATGTTGATCTGAACACTAATAGTGATAAACAAGCTCTTTCGACGCGTTTCAGTTTCTCTTCTGATGTCTGAGTAACACAGCATAAAATGTAATTAGTTGACTTCTGACCACTAGGTGGGGAAACAATACAATTTAAAATAAAACAGAACTTTGGCCTCACCCACTTTATTTTAAAAGATGGTTATTATTTCTAATTCTCTTCTGCCTCCAATCTTTTACATTCTTAAGGCATCCTGATCTGAATGATGTCATTACCTCTGACTTCTGGAGAGGCAGGTGATTAAGGCCACCCTATCTCCTGAAATTCCTTCCCTGATACCAATTAAAAATTCCTTTCTTGCCGTAAGCAATGCAGACTCTACGCCCTCGGGAAGACTGTAAACCTTTCAGTTATATATTCCTTTGGCAAGCCAGTCCCTCACCTGAACACTACTTCCCACTCGCTCTAGTCCTTGTTTCAGGAATTCTGCCCGCGTCACCATTAGAATTTTCCCTTCTTCATTGGATCTTTCTCATCGGCATACAAACATACTGTTATTTCTTCCGTCTTGAAAAAACAACTCTACTTCACTTTTCCCATCAGTTACTTCCCCATTTCTCCTTGAAAGTGTTATCTATAATTGGTCTTTCCAGTTCTTCTTTCCTGTTCCTCTCATGTTATTTCAGTCAGGCTTGCATCCCAAGTCCAGGATATCTCTCCCCCACCACTTCCATAGTCTTCCCTTTATTTGGTCTTAGGGAATACTACATTTACTTGGCTTCCAGGATACCACACCTTTGTTTTCTTCCTATTTTATTGTTTGTTCCTTTTTACTGTCCCTTGTTCATTTTTCTTCTCCCAGGCCTAGTAGAGTTGGAGTGCCCCAGGGCTTGGTTCTTCTCTCTAGTTCTACTCTCTTCCTTGGTGATTGTAACAATCTCATGATTCTAAGTGGAGAATATATGCCTATGACTCTCAAATTTATATTTTAAAACCAGAACTCTCTTCCAAACTCTTCGCTCCTGATACCCAATTGCCACTACAATAACTCCACTTAGATGTTTAAAAGACACCTCAAGCTTAACCTAGCCATGCCTTCCTGATCTTCCCCACTCCCAAGTTTGCTCAACTGTACCCTCTCCCATTTCAGTTGAAGGAAACATCATCCTTATATTATAGTTGCTCAAGCCAAAAGCCCTGGAGCCATCTTTGATCCCTGTTTCCCTTCACACCCCAAATCCAAATTCTGTTGTCTCTACCTTCAAAGTATATTCAGATTCTGGACCCCTCTCTCCACCTCCACTGCCACCATCTTGATTACAGCCACCTCTATACCATGCCTGCATTTCTGCAATATCTACCTGACTAGTTTTCCCTGTTTCAATATTTGTCTATAGTCTCTTTTCATATAGCTGTTCAGGTGATCTTGATAAAACATAAGTCAAAACATCACTGCCGTGCTCAACCTTTTTCAGTGGTTACCACTTCACGAGGAGACACAATCTCGACTATGACTGGCAAGGCCCTATGTGAGCTGAATCTTTTCCTGCTATTCCTTCCCTTGCTCACTCTACTCCAGCACCAGTTACCCTCTTCCTAGTCCTTGAACATTCTAGGCATTTGTTCTGTCTGCTCTCTCTGCCCGGAATGGTCTTGCTTAGGACATCTGCAAGCCTAACTCCCTCACTTCCGTGAGTCTTTGCTCAAGTATATAACTGCCTATAAAGGCAGCCACTCCCCCCCCTTTTTTTTTTTTTTAAGATTTTATTTATTTGACAGAGAGAGAGACAGCGAGAGAGGGAACACAAGCAGGGGGAGTGGGAGAGGGAGAAGCAGGCTTCCCGCAGAGCAGAGAGCCCAATGTGGGGCTCGATCCTAGGACCCTGGGATCATGACCTGAGCCAAAGGCAGACGCCACCCAGGTGCCCCTACCCTCCCCTTTCTTAAAGTTGTGACATGCTATCCCCAACCCCACCCTCCCATTACACTACCTAACTCTGCTCTCTTTTCTCCTACTTGGTATTTCCTACCATACTGTTTCCTTTACCTGTTTATTATTTTTATTCTTTGGGTCTCTTGCCCCCTGTTTTATGCGGGCAGGGATTTTTATTTTGTTCACTGATATTTCCTGAACTACTATTACAACAGCACAAAGTAGTGGCTCAAAAAACCCCAATTCTTGAGTGAATGTAAAAAAAATCTATTAGAGCTTGACCTGAGAGTGGCATCTGACCAGAGAGGGGAGGAATGGCATTTGCAGGCTGGCGGAGGGAGCATGCGGAAAACACCCATGCGTGTGTTTTGAAGGGTGGTGGCATGAGGAAAAGCACAGGAACGCCCATATCTCACAATTTTGCTTAAAGATTACCCCATAAATTTCCCTCTCATATAAAATATAAAATTTTGAGCCTGAATATCAAGAGTCATTTTGCTCTTGTTTCTTCTTTGTGTCTTATCTGGCTTCCCCTACCTGGGGGAAAGTTTCTAATTGAGCTATTTCGTGATTTTGGAATTTATTTGAGCTCTCTGATGGGAACCTGAAAGTCTTTCACTATACACCACAGTTTTACTTAAAAAAAAATTGTAGATGTCCCTTAGCTTTCATTCCCTCTATTCTCTCCATCAGACAATTGACTTTCAGATTCCCCAATTATTGTTTGTCTAGGCAATATAACATCCCCAAAGACTCCTGTTGCTTTTCATCTTTCTTCTGAGAGTATGAATTTTGTGGAGTCAGGAACTCTTAGATGAATCTGATTTTCTAATTAGGAGTTCCTAATAAGATGGAAATAGGGATGAGGTAAAGTTTATTACAATTGGTGGATTTTGCTACTTTCTGATGAAAATGATGTTACAAGTAAGAATGTGGGCCTAGTTGGTTGTAAGGCCCTTTTCAACTTTGCAAGAATTCACTGAAAAGCTGAGACTTTGACTAGCATCCTTATGAATTTGTAGTACAGGCTATATGACTGTTCTTAAAATCCTTTCTTCCATCTAAAACTTTTTATTTCCCACCATATCATAATGGATTCTGGGGAGTAGGCTTGCAGAAAAGGGTTACTATAGTAGGCCTAAGGTGCTAATTTTAGAAGAATCTGACACCAAGATTGGCCCTTGGCTTGCATTTGGGAACTCCATTTCTAAAAAATTCCCTACACTGATATGAAAAGTTGCCTAATTGGTAAGAGTGCCTTGCTGTGCCTAGACTGTATAAACCATGCAAATTTTGGTGAAAACCTCCTTTCCTTCTAGAGGTCTGGTATTTTGGTAGTGGTTAGGCTGAAGATGCCTATGTGACAAACTCTCAGTAAAAACTTATCTCTACCGGGCTTCCCTGGGAAGCAGCATTGCACATTTCCAAAGCTGGAGAAAGGAGCATTCTCAGTGTGTCCCTCCTAGGCATCGAAGGACAGTGTCACTGTGATAAATCTTAGCCGTGAGTACCACTACATGCTGGATCCTGTGAGTCCTTTAAATGAATCCTCAAACATATGGTGGTCTTGGGGACGCCTCATAAGCAGAAATAGAGCCAAATATTCCTTTCTCCACAGTTTTCAATCAAACAATTATCAGTCTTCATGTCTTATAAATTTTCAGGGATTCATGCTCAGGGTATTTATTAAAATTTCTCACTAGAATTATACAAGACTGAAGGCAGTAGCTGGGATAGGGTCACATAGTAAAATCCAAAAGTACTAAGATCATGATCTAGTCAGTTAAATTGGTCAGACTAGGAAAAAAGGTTAAGAAAAAAACAATTTAATACATGTGAAAGCAAAATAACTTCTAGGAGTTGGGTGTATATAAGAACACATGTTAATTATTTTAACTAAACAAATATTTATTTAGCACTTACATGTTAGTAGGCAGATGGCTTAAACTCTTACTTGGTAGCAAGATATCATGGGGTATTAGAGTCTTTTAATTAGAATTCATAAAATCAAATGCCTGGAAGGGCACACAGTTAACATAAATGCACGATGCAGGCCACAAACAAGGTAATTGCCCCTAAGCTGCTCTAATACTTTCTAGTTACTGCCTTTATACCTCAAACAAATGCAATGAAGTGAAACACAGTGTTGGCTACCTATGACAGATGTGTTTTCAACCCCTGCTCTAAATTGTAATCATCATCAATAAAAGAAAGCTGTCAATCAGATATTGATATTAATAGATTCTATTATATAGATTATGGATATGAAGTACTTTTAATGTAAAGAACACCAGTCTGGTAGGGGATTGAAATGGAGGAAAAAAAATGTGGCTAAATATTTTGGGATATTGCTTATTTGTAGTTAAGGAGAATCATGTAAAGCAATTTTCTAGAAGAAAGGGAAGACAACAGTCTAACTTGCCATAAGGATCTATACTTGCCATTATCCAATGTCTTTTTAAAATGACATTCATTCTATCCCAACCTTGTGCCTGCTTTTTCCTTAACCAGCTATTCTGGTAAATCATGGGTAAAGATCCCATCCATAGCACCCATCCAGTTTTGACATTTCTAAAAAGCACCATCTAAGAAAAACAAGAGCGGACTTGAATAAAAGTTTCCTGTTTTTTTTTAACACACAGCCAAAAATCTGAAGATTGAGAGAAAACCTGTATTTTTTACTTAAGGAGGTTATTTAGCAGAGTGGTTAAAAGCACACATTTACTTTGGACTCAGACTGACATTGCTCCAAATTTCTACTCTACATTCTTGTGTAATCTTGGAGAAGTTACTTAGCCTCTGTAAATTCCCATTTCTTCATCTGTGAAATGATGAAAACACTTTCTACTTTTATATGTAAAGTTCCTAGCGTGTCATAAGTAGTCAGTAAAATATGGTGGTGATGATGGTGGTGATTATGATAATGGGGATGGTGGTGATGATTACGATGGGGATGGTGGTGATGATTACGATGGGGATGGTGGTGATGGTAACGATTATGATAATGGTAGTCATGGCGGAAGAGATGATTGTAATGCTAACCTGAAGAAAGCTTCAAAATATTTAAAAGGCAGTGGAAATTTTTTTTCAGATGAACTTCTAAGGGAAAAGCTGCTGTAAAGACAGATAAACAATACTGGCTGAAGGATATGGGGGTAGGAGAGCAGCCTGCTCAGCCATCCCTCCTCCTTCCATCTGCCGACATTTGTGGCCCCAGCAGTTTCCCATGGAACTCCAGCATTCAGCCAAGCAGAGTCTGAAAATCTATGGCAAGAGATTGACAAAGAAATGGCAAGATAATCTTTACTTACTTTAGATCTAAGGGAGGTTTAATGTTTCTGGGAGGTAGACTTGGGACTGGCGGTTGGTTGGCTGGATGGGGTGGTGGAGGTGGTGGCAGGGAAGTAGTTGAGTAAGACGTTTGGCCTTTGCTGGTACCTAAGAAGCAGAACCAAAAATACTGTGAATTAAGATAAACCTTCAAAACACAAGAGCTGGCTATTCCAAATATGCAGAAATGAAGATCTTAAAAATAAAAATGCAAGAAATGCATCCTGTTAAATTAATGCTTTAAAGAGTCTAATATTCTAAGTATCATAGAACATGGCATTTTAAATGTTCTATTTTTTCAGATTTATTGAGGTATAATTGACAAAATTATAAAATAGTTAAATTATATAACATGATGATTTTTCTCTCTCTCTGTATATGGGTTTGTTTTTTTTTTGAAAGGTTTTCCCTCCATTGAGTTAATCAACACATCCATCTCATGTATTTATCTTTTTGAGGGGGGGAGGATGAGGACACTTAAGTTTTAGTCTCTCAACAAATTTCAGTTATATAATATATCATTAACTATAGTCACCATGTTTTACTTTAGATCCTCAGACCTTATACATCTTATAACTGAAAGTTTGTACCCTTTGATCAACCTCTTCCTATTTTTCTCACCTTAGCTCCTGACAACCATCTTTCTACTGTTTCTATGAGTTTGACTTTTTTGTTTTGTTTTTTAGATTACACATATCATTGAACCATGCATTTTTTGTCTTTGTCTGGCTTTCCGGCTTATTTCACTAGCATAATACCCTCCAGATTCATCCATATTGTCAAATATTACATGATTTTCTTTTTTCTTAAGGGTGAATAATATTGCATTTTATATATCTACTACATTTTCTTTATCCATCTGTTGATGGACACGTAGGTTGTAGGTCATATCCATTCCTTGGTTGTTGTGATTAATACTGCTATACATACTGGAGTAGAGGTATCTCTTTGAATAATTACTTTGTTGCTTTTTGATATATACACAGAAGTAGGTTTGCTGGATCGTATGGTAGTTCTACTTTTAATTTATTGAGAAAAGTCTATACTGTTTTCCACAGTGGCTGTGCCTGTTTACATTCCCAACAATGTATACAAGTGTTCCATTTTCTCCACTTCCTGGCATTTGCTATCTCTTGTCTTTTTGTTAACATGTGTGAGGTGATATCTCATTGTGCTTTTGATTTGCATTTCCATGATGATTAGTGATGTTGATAAACATTCCTTTTTCTGAGATAGATAAG
This sequence comes from Mirounga leonina, assembly GCF_011800145.1. Taxonomy (NCBI): domain Eukaryota; kingdom Metazoa; phylum Chordata; class Mammalia; order Carnivora; family Phocidae; genus Mirounga; species Mirounga leonina. The sequence goes on from NW_023270871.1 coordinate 4,426,411, forward strand.
TTCTTTAATTCCCACTATTAAAAGGAATTTCTCTTACCTTGTTAAGAAAAACCTTAACTATTGGTTGTTTTTTTTTTTTAAAGATTTTATTTTATTTATTTGACAGAGAGAGACAGCGAGAGAGGGAACACAAGCAGGGGGAGAGGGAGAAGCAGGCTTCCCACTGAGCAGGGAGCCCGATACGGGGCTCGATCCCAGGACCCTTGGATCACGACCTGAGCCGAAGGCAGACGCTTAGCGACTGAGCCACCCAGGCACCCAACCTTAACTATTGTTAAATCTAGGTGTAGAGTATACAGGCGAAAAATTGCATAATAAAAAATTTAAAAAAAGAAAAAGAATTTCTCTTACGTTTTCTAAGCTTTTGTAAACCACAGTTTTAATATTCCGGATTTTGTGAAGAAGTCTACATCAACTTTAATCCCACATTCATTTTGATTTTAAAAAGGTAGATGATGTTTCATTGGACTCATTATTTTATAGAGATTTTTTTTTAAACAATGTTTTTTTTTTTTAAAGATTGTATTTATTTATTTGAGAGAGAGAATGAGAGAGAGAGAGAGAGAGAGCACATGAGAGGGGGAGGGTCAGAGGGAGAAGCAGACTCCCCGCCAAACAGGGAGCCCGATGTGGGACTCAATCCAGGGACTCCAGGATCATGACCTGAGCCGAAGGCAGTCGCTTAACCAACTGAGCCACCCAGGTGCCCTGGACTCATTATTTTAGACCAAAGAGGTGTAGTTTTTGTGTCTGCTCTCATAGGTAACACATTTTTCTTGTTTTCAATGACTTCCTTGAATCTTTAATGAGAAGATTTTGTTTCAGGTATGATTTCTTTTTTTTTTTTTTAAAGATTTTATTTATTTTTTTGAGAGAGAGAGAGAAAGCATGAGAGGGGAGAGGGTCAGAAGGAGAAGCAGACTCCCCGCTGAGCCAGGAGCCTGATGTGGGACTCCATCCTGGGACTCCGGGATCATGACCTGAGCTGAAGGCAGTCGCTTAACCAACTGAGCCACCCAGGCACCCTCAGGTATGATTTCTAAACATTGAAATGTATTAAACAACCTCACAAATAAATCATAGATATAGTAGAGATTATAATATAAAGACAGACAGAACTAAATAAATATGAATCAGCCATAACCCCATCACCCAGCAATAGCTACTGAATTACATGTATTTTGAAACATTTTAGTGCAAACATATACTTTTACAGCAGGGGAGTAAAATGGAACCATTTGCTATTTTGTTACCAGTATTTTTATTTGTTTCAATATCATAAATATCATTCTGGGTTAATCTAATTATAATATTTAGTAACGTGACAATTTTTCCTTAGGCAGCTCTACCATGATGAAAAAAAACCCCACTAAGGCTCTAATATTGGATATTTGTATTAATTCCTTTCCTTTTAGCTGTAATAAGAAATGTCTTAGTCTTTCCACATATTTAAAGTTTTTTCTTAGAATGAATTCCATTAAGTGGAAATGCTGGGTCAAACAACATTTTTTAAGACTTTTGATACAAAATATCAAATTGTCTTCCAGAGAAACATCAACTGACAACTCCATCAGCTAGTATATGAGAGTGATTTTCACATATTTTTGCCAACATCGGCATTATTATGCTTTGAATTTTTCACATTATTATGGAAAAAATTCTACCTTTTGTTTTAATTTCATTTTTATCAAAATATCAATATCAAATACCAAAAACTTCCAATGTTTTAGATGTTTCTTTTGCATTTACCTTTATACACACACACACACACACACATATACATATAGCTACTGCTTGAAAAAATTATTGATTTTCTGTTTGGTAGATGTAGATTTTTGCCCTCTTCCCCTTCCTTTTCCAATGTAGCAAAAGCATAACTTTTTTTTTTTTTGAATTAAGTCCATGTTCATTGTTTTCATTATTATGACTTGGTAAATACTATTTTTTGTTGAATGAAGCAGTGTACTATGATTACATTTCCTTTCTCATTCAACTTACTGTTTTCCTGGAGTTAATAACTGTCTTATTTTGTCATTTGCAAAGATTTTTCTTTGGAACTCTTACTTCCCACAATTTCCAACAGTGCTGTAAAATGTCTTTAAGCATTTTCTACAAAACCAAACCTGTCAGATAATGAATCGGTTCCAGGATACCACCCTTGTCCACTTGCTCTAATGTGACCTGGCTGCTTTTAAGGTCTGCCACACATCTGACATTCTGAGATTTCTTTTTGCCGGCATCAGGGCTCTGATATATTGAGAGAACACATTGTGATAGAGTCCAAGATCTGGAGCCAAAGTGCCTGAGTTTAAATCCTGGCTCCACCACTTACCTGCTGGGTGACTTGGATAAGTCACTTCTCGTTTCATCTGGAAAATGAAAATCATAATAGTGCCAGCTCATAGGATTGCAGTGAGGACTTTAGACTTAACACATGTAAAACATTTAGGACAGTACCTGGCATATAGTAAGTTGAACATTTTATTTTTTATTCAACAAATGTTTATTGAATGCTTACTATATGTGTCAAGTTCTGTTCTAGGCACTAGGATACAAAAGAGAAAAAACAGATACAAATTTCTGCTCTTATGGATTTGGGGAGATAGATAAAAACTAAAAACATATAATAAGATACATATAAGATTGTGAGAAGTGCTATAAATGGTGGAAAGACTATGTGATGGTAATACTGTTGGCATCTCTTCCCTACTCTGCATTCAGTGGCCTCACTATGTAGATTAGAACGTGGGCATAATGGGATTATTTAGATCCTGGAAATAGACAAGAACTACAAATTTCAGCTTTATTCTTTTTTTGATTGTTAGATTTAAGAGAGTGATGGAGAAAATGCTTATAATACAGATTAAATTTAAAAGTGTGTTGTTTCTGTAACTATTACATGGTGAATGGCATAAAACATTCAGGAAATATTTTCCAGTATTTGAAAGCATTATACAACTCAGCAAAATAGTCACTCACAGCATTGGCAAATGAGTGAAGTTCTGACATATATCTTTGTTGTTTTACATTCATCTTGTTAACATAAATGAAAATAGCAATCAACATTCAGGTTCGAACTACACTCATTCCTTAATTGTAACCACAGGTTGGCTACAGGTAAAAGAAATTGGCAAAAATCAACAACTGGCTCTGAGGAATTTTCAATAAAGAGTATTGTTTGGCTTATTCTTATTTATATATTATGCTATGCATCTTTTATATCAATAAAATTTATTACATGTATGGATACATACATAACACACATATACACAGTTTGTCTTAGAGAACTAGTTCAAAATTAACCAGCACACCATTGCTTATACCTAAAAAATTCATAGGTTCTTTTGGCTATCTCATGAATAGAATGTCTCTGTATCTCCTGGCTTTGCTTTGACCCTTTCTGATTTTATACATGATGCATTGGATTTATGTATGTCGCCTGGTTTCCCTAAATATGAAGTTTGTTTTTCTTGTCCTCCTAATTTGGGGGCAATTTTTTTGAGAGGAAAAGGGGTGCACTCTTGAAAAAAACATTTCTTCTTAATTTTACATGTTTCTGAGCACCGCTGAGGTCAATTTTTTCATCTTCATCATGTTTTGTTTTAATTGTATTATCTATTCAAATCCTTTGCCTGTTTTTAAAATAGTATTTGCCTTTTTGTAGTGACTAATAGAACGTCTTTATTGAGGGTATTCATCTTTTTGCCACTTACGTGGACAAACTGAATGTAGTAATCGGGCTACTTTGGCTTCTGCTTCTGGCTGTTCATACCAAAAAAACCTCCAACAGCAAAAACGAGAACCCCCGCCCCAAACCAACCAAAAAACAAAACAAAAACCATACCATGTCTCAACCAATAAAACCCCAAATCTTCAGAACCTTTGAAGGAAATACAGTACTTTACTGTAAGTTATCTTAAAGGGTCAGTGGCAAGGTTTTAAATGATATATACAAAAAGCTTCTTAATTCCTTCTAGATAGTTCTGCCTCTTTTCAAATTTTTCATTTTGGTAATTAGTAAAAATATTACCCCCTCTCAGGGAGACAAACCATAAAACACTCTTAATCAAAGAAAATAAACTGAGGGTTGCTGGAGGGGAGGTAGGTGGGGGGATGAGGTAACTGGGTGATGGACATTAAGGAGGGCACGTGATGTAATGAGCACTGGATGTTATATAAGACTGATGAATCACAGACCTGTACCTCTGAAACCAGTAATACATTATATGTTAATTAATTGAATTTAAATAAAAAAAATGAAACAACAATGACAAAAATATTACCCTCTCTCTTCATCTTCTTTTCTTACTATTCCAGTCCTCTCACTAGTACAGAGTTTTAAAATGTACTCAGGCCCTGCACTGCTGACTCGTGAAGCACCTGCTGGGTGCAATGCTCACAGGAATTGCTCATCTTCTCTTTGGCAGCTATTTTTGGGGAGGGGTTGAGGTAGGGAGAATTAGTTCCCCCACAATTCTGATAAATAAAATTTCCCAACTGTTACATTTATGTTAGAAATATTTTTCCCATTTCATTTTTGTCATCAATAAGTTAAGCTTTTTTGATATTTAGGACTTACTACTTTTTCTCTAATTCAGTGAGTAAATTCTTTTATATATAGTTTCTATCACTAGAGTTATGTTTGGGAATGCCTTCCCTACCCTTAGAACACATCAGTATTATTATTATTATTATTTTTTTAAAATATTTTATTTATTTATTTGACAGAGATACAGAGAGAGCACAAGCAGGGGGAGTGGGAGAAGGAGAAGCAGACTCCCCTGCTGAGCAGAGACCCTGATGCGGGGCTCGATCCCAGGACCCTGGGATCCTTGGGCATGAGCCAAAGGCTGATACTTAACTGACTGAGCCACCCAGGCACCCCCATTATTATTATTTTTAAAAGATTTTATTTTCAAGTAATCTTCACACCCAATTGGGGCTCGAGCCCACAACCCCAAGATCAAGAGTTGCACGCTCCACCCACTGAGCCAGCCAGGCGCCCTGAGAACACATAATTATTAACCTTACATTTTTTTCTACTTCTTTTGGACTCATTTTTTTACATTTAACTCTTTGAAATGATTAAAGAATTTATTTTTGAGTTAGGTGTGAGATCGTGATCTAGTTTTACGGTTTTTGTTGCTGTTGCTGTTGTTCTTAGATCATTAAGTGTCCCTGCACCATTTATCTAATGAGCTATTGCTTACTGACTTGAAATGCCTGTTATCCCAGAATACACATTAAAAATCCTAGTGAATATGACAAATGAAAATAACACCCTATTTTAATTTATAAATAATACAGTCTGATAGATTCCTAAAGGATTTGAAAGCTGTACTCACAGGGAATAAGCCACTGTGAGTGGAAAACTGTTGTCTAAACAGAAGAAAAATGTTTATCATCCACCTGTGAATTATCTTTTCATGGAAAAGATTTGGATAAGCCAGGGGTGTTACCATATGAAAGTGATCTAAGGCCTGGAAATTACAGACATGTTTTGGGGAACGATGAACTGGAAACACTAAAAACTGACTCACCACCAAACCCCTGTAGTACTCTTTCATCTTGACATGGGCATATGAGATTTTCTGACAGGGCATCTGTGCTGGGCCCCTGCTGTTCTGCTTGTCTGGTATCCACTCTCCTTTCCTTAGTTATAATAACTTGAGCTACCCAGAAAGGGGGGTGCTTGCTTTCCCACTGGACTTGGACCTCTGAGGAGCATTCCCACCGCCCCACCCCCCACCCGGCATTGTCAGCTTCTGTCTCACCACCGCCAGGGAAGAGTCTGCCTGAGGATGTGGCAGAGCTGGGGGAAGGCACAGCTAAGAGACAGAGGGGGACTGGTTGGATTTTTTAAAATAATTACCTTTGGAAACTTGTCAGAGGTCATTTGAAAGGCATAATGAGGTACTAAACTAATCTTTCAAGTGTTCCTCAAGCTTGGAGAACATAAACTAAGGTGTTCCTGTGTCACACTAGTATTTAGCAGTGAAACATTTTGCTTTGCAAAATCTGTCGTCACTTTCAAATACTATAAGGGATATATTTGCATGTATACAAAATCATTCTAAGGAAAAGCATCTCAGTTTTTGAGAAAAAAAAAATCCAGGAGACTCACCTTAATGTAATATGATTGGCTTTAAAATCTCAATCTGGACTTTATAAAGTATGCTAAAATATAAATAATAATATTGGAATTCTCAAAACCAAAAATCTAGTCTGTTGTGAGGGAAAGAAGAGGGTGTATATTGAATTATAATAAAATAAGTAAAGAAGAAACAGAAACACTAAATCTATAGGAAATTTCTGGGATTAATGATAACAACGTTAAGTAATCTTTTTTTTTTTTTTCTGCCAGGCATCATTCTAGGCATTTTATATATTTAATCTTATTTAATCTTTATAACAACCCTCTGGGGTTTATGTTCTTATCTAGTTTCCATTCGATAGTTAAGAAAACTACCCATGTTCAGAGAGTTTGTAAGCAATAGAAACTTAACTCTGGCTGAGTTTGAACCCTAGTCAGTTTCTTATGATGTCTACGCCCTTTCTGCTATGTTCTGCTGCTTCTCAAGGAATGAATGTGGACATTATTGGTAAGTTCCAGTGCAAATGTTAACACACTTTCCAAAGGTCTGAGTGTAAGTCTAGCTTTTCTGATTGATACCTTTCCTCTTAGTGTGATTTTGTACAACTATTTTCAGTTTTACGTAGGGCAGAACTAGCTCTGGAGACGGTAAAGTAATTCTGAAGCATATACTCACATCTATGGATGTTTTAGATGCTAAATTTATAATTTATATCAGAATTTGATTTTGGAAACCAGGTAGCAGGAAAGTAGGCATTCAAGAGCTAGTGGAAAATGGGCCCTTAAAGGTAGGTGACTGACATAGGCTAGCAAGGAAAAAAAGTCTCAGGAAATGGAATTGAGGAATTTGAAATGCAGTCATAAAAGGGATCAGAAGATATGAACTAAATAAAGGAAAAAAGTTTGGAGTTTAGTGGGCATCAAGAATTAAGGATGTAAGTTGAGAGACAACACCCCAAACAGATCTACCATGAGTCTTATCCCCCAGAGCTCAGGAGGTGTTGTGTAAGTGATCTGTGGCTTTAAAATACTGGATCTGACAAGACCATTTGGAATTCCTAGAAGAATGGTAGGATTGTGTAAGGGGTATGGGCCTCTCAGTGCACGGAGCTGCTCTCTTGGATGGTACAGGACAGCTCGGTGGTGGTAACTAATCAGGTGAATTTGCAACTTACTACCCACTCCCATCCCAAGTCAGAATCCTAGAACTGTGTTCCTGGACATTTTGACAGTAGTTCAAGGCTTTAAGAAGGAGATACGGGGCATTTTGCTAAAAAGTCAAGTGGGAGCTTGACTTACATCTTGCTGTAAGCTTTGAACTTCTACCAGAGATGTAATAATTTTAATAATAAAATTCTTAATCATAATAAAAATGTGACTATTGGCAAAAATAAGTGAGAACTGACTATTTTTGCATAAGAGACAGTTCATACTGGTTACAGGAAAAATGGGGAAGGTTGGGAATGAAAGGGAGAGACACAAAAGCACGGAAACAGCTCTCAAGAATTTGGGAGGTTACCAACATCTGATTCAATTTTCATCTTTTCTTTCTTTTTTTTTTTTTTAGGATTTATTTATTTTAGTGGGGAGGGGCAGAGAGAGGGGGAGAGAGAGTCTCAAGCAGAATCTTAGCTGAGTGTGGAGCCTGACGCAGCGCTTAATCTCAGGACCCTAAGATCACGACCTGAGCCAAAACCAAGAGTCGGATGCTCAACAAACTGTGCCACCCAGGTGCCCCAACAAATTTTCATCGTCTTTAATTTTGGAACCTCAGAAGAGGGCCCGCACAAGTCAAGTGCCCCTGCTCAGGCACACCTGAGTGGGTGCCTGATGGTTGGGATGCCAGCATCATTTTACTAGGAAGAAACCACTAGGTAAGGGCTCTCCATGAGTCAGTGGTGTGCAGGGCTCTCTGGTTCTGTAAAGGGCAGCTCCAGATTCATTGAAACACAGGCTGCCCAAAGGGGTGATATTTTGTCAGGATCTAAAACTCTCCAAACATAAGAAATAGAATTGAGGGGAAAGAAAAAAAAGGGATGAGGAGAAGATGAGGGGATTGCTAACTTTGGTTTTCTTGGGATGTCTTGAATTGGGCCAAGCATTAGAAAACTTTGATTTTACCACCAGCTCTATCACCAGAGTTCTTTGTCTTCCGCAAATCAGTTAACTAACCTCCACCTGGTTTCGTTTTTCCGTCTGTCCCGCCTGGTAGTAATATGATCTCAACTACTCAACAAAGGTTTAAGGATTAGATGACTGATACGCATGAAAGCATCTTGAAAAGTCCAAAGTGTTGTATAAACATAATAGATGATCCCCCAAGGATGAGAGGTGCCTCAAATAAAATCATTATTAAGTTATCTTGACTTAAGATATTTTGAAATCATTTATAAAGTTGGTCGTTTATTTTTTTTAAGATTTTATTTATTTGTCAGAGAGAGACAGAGAAAGCACAAGCAGGGGGAGTGGCAGGCAGAGCGAGAAGCAGGCTCCTCGTGGAGCAAGAAGCCCGATGAGGGACTCGATGGGATCATGATCTGAGCCAAAGGCAGACGCTTAACCGAATGAGCCACCCAGGTGTCCCTGTTTATTTATTTGGGAATTATTACATGCCTGCCCCAGGATTTAGCCATTGAACTGGCAACTTGGAATAGAGACTTTTCTTTGGGCCTGGGTAGGCACACGGCTATTGCCCATCCAAAGGGAGAAGCTCTAGCAGCTGTTGGGCATTTCCAGAGTCCCTGACTGGTGAACTCTGCACAGGGTAATTTGTACAACAATCTAGGTGCACACTTAACGGGACCCCTAGAGGCTGCATACCCGTGCACACTCATTTACACATAACCGAACACTAACTCTCTCAGGACCAAGTATCCCTGAGATCTGATCACGATTACTATACTGGTTGTTTCAAAACTCCCCACATTTCTGGACCTCACCCATGCCTTCCTCTTTCCCCACAGATAACTTTACCTCCTGTTTTACTAAGAACAGGGAGAGCACTCCACTTGACCCTCCCTGCTTACCCTTCATTCTAACTTATTAAAACCTCCTTATATCTTGCTCGCCCTCCTTTTCTTTGCCCCTGATTCTCTGGAAAAATGTCGATCTTCCTTAGTACTAACTGGCATTCTTGGTTCTTATCAGTGTCGGCTTCCTTATGAACCCTGCTCTGTTAACTATTAACTCCTTTACTTGCACCGAGCAAAATTATTTCTTAAGCACTTACTATGTGCTGTGGATGGTGTGTTTCATCTTTCAGGAGCATGTTTCACCTTAAACATGGTCAATCTTCTCCACTCCAAAGAGACACAACAATATCCTTTCTTACCCTTGTCCCCCATTCTATTACTAGCTGCTTTTCCTCCTTCCCTTTACAGCCAAACTTCTTAGAACAAAAGTCTATATTGACCACGTCTGTATCTTTATTTTGCTTGAGTGGCTTCATGACACAGAGCAAGGAACGAATAGGTTTTGGGAGGTGTGGGTTTGAGTTCAGACTCCACTACACTTATGATAACCTTCACTTGCTTATTACTCTGTTTGGGGCCTTGAGTAAGTTGCTTGATCTCTCCAAGTCTTTGTTTTCTCATCTGTGAAGTGGTCCCATGCACCCCCCTTATAAAACCACCTGAGCGCACCGTAACAGTCAGTACCCCTCTTAGCTATGGCTTGAGCTGGCTACATCATCGATACGCTGCAGTCTACCCACCTCGACTGTAAACAAACCAAAACACCTTTCCCCCAAACCGATCATGCCAAGTCCTGGTTCTGTTAGGATATCTTAGAACGGCTAAAGAATCAGGAAGTTCAACCTTAAATCCTTGGAACCATCCCATTAGGTACCCAAACAAACATTACTTTCACTTTCCTGATTCCTAAACACGCCAGAACCAATTGCAACATGGGAAGAGGAATGGTTTGGTAGCAGGAATAGGTGCGCTGGGGTCACTCAGACTTCGGTTCGACCACTGATCCCAACCAGCACTAGCTGTGGTACACCGGGGAACTTACTTCGCTTCTTTGGGTTTCTGTTCCTTGCCTGTTGCACTGCGACTCTGGATTCCTAACTTGCAGGATGGCTGTGAGAATGAGAAATAGTATGTGGGCCTGCCCAGCATAGAGCAGGTGTTACGAATTATGAATTATCCTAGAGCCTGCAACTGTTGTGTCTGTTCTATATGGGACAGGCTCTTAGTAAACCTCTGAGGGCACATTTGTTTCCATCTGTGTAGAGAGAATAGGATAATCATACTCTAGCAACTTAAAAAAAAAAAGTCTTCTAAACTGCCATTTGTGCCTGAAACCATATGCTAATTGTCATCTATCTGACCATTCTGTGGAAAGCAAGCTTCTGAAAGGCCACCTGCCCTTTTAAATGTAGTGTGGTTCCACTGCCTTATCCACAATGTTAACACCCATGTGACCTAATGCTGCTCAGAGAGCTCTCCATTCATACACAGAGCATTTACCGGTGGTTTCTTACACTAATTTTATTTTCTTTAAAATTCGCAAAATTAAGTAATTCATCAATCTATTAATCTATTTATTTTTTTCCTGGTTACACAGTAAACTTCTGAGGGTGGGTCTCCACTGTCAGTATCTGTGTGGACCCCACACTTCACCTCTATTGTACAGAGTAGGGCATTTAATGTTTCACTGATTTGGACTTTCTTTTCCTTTACTCTTTTCCCTTTAGGAAAAAAAAAGTTAATTTAAGACAGTTTATTGTAAAATAAATATATACATGGTAAATCATTTAAGAAAATACAAGAAGGAATATTGAAAAGAAAATCTCACATTCTAGATCCCATCCCTCAGTCCCCACTCCAAACACAACTGTTACCAGCCTTTCAAGAACTGTACATCTTTCAAGAAATATTCCATTTTTTTTTACATAAATGGGGCTATGGTACATATATTATTCTGTATTTTGCTCTCTTGATTTAAAAAAGAGATTGGTCTATATTGGGACAAGTAAGGCAATCAAATTTTTTTTTTTAAAGTTGTGGAGCACTTCATGCATTATATTTACCATAATTTACTTGACAGTCTCATTATTGATGGAAATTTAGGTTATTTTAAAAAACTTTATTGAGATATAATTCAATAGATATCCTAGTTTAAAGTGTACAATTCAATGGTATTCATACTTTACAGCTGTGCAAGCATCATCATAACTAATTTTAGAACATATGAAACACCCCCAAAATAAACACTGTACCTATTAACAGTCACTCCCCCCTATTCCTGCCCTCCTCTCCCTGCCTTAGGCAGCCAATAATCTCTTCTGGTCTCTGTAGATTTGTCGATTCCGACAATTTTGCTTTAATAGAATCATACAATATGTGGTCTTTTGTGACTGGTTTCTTTCACTAAATTGTTTTTGCAGTTCAATCATGTTGTAGCAGATATCAATACTATACACTTTCTTTTTTATAGCTGAATTAAAACCCACTCAGAGAGCTCTCTATTCATACACAGAGCATTTACCGGTGGTTTCTGCATGGATACCACACCTACTTATCTATTTACCAGGTGGTGGATCTTTGAGCTGTTTCCACTTTTTAGCTATTATAAATAATGCTGGTATGAACATTTGTGTATAAGTCTTTTGTAGACATATGTTTTCATTCCTCTTGGATATATGCCCAGAGTAGAAGTGTTTGACCATTTGAGGGACTCTAGGTTGTTTTTATTTTTGATAATTTTGGATTATTAGACAGTCACTATTAAAAACTCATTCTTGTACCTATGTCTTTGCCCACAAGTGTATATACATCGGTAATATCAATTTTTAGAAAGAGGAATTGGTGAGTCAAAAAGATGAAACGTTAAAACAATTTGGTAAATAATGTTATTTAGTAAGTATTACCAATTTATTTGTCTTCTAGCTCAAGAGGAGAATACCTGTTTTACCATAACCTCACTAACATTGTGCATTATCATACTTTTTTAGTCTTTAACAATACTGGTGGGTAAAAAAATGATATGACATTTTAACTTGCATTTCTATGTTTATAAGTGAGGCTAAAAATCTTTTCATATGCTTATATGACATTCTATTTGTGTGTGTGTATGTATGTGTGTGTCTCCTATATATAGAATATTAGAGGTATGTCTAGCATTCTATTTGTTCAAATTGTTGAAAAAATGAACACTGTCTCTTTTATGATTGGTGTTTGCTCTGATACAGAATATCATTTACAATACAGGCACATAAGGAGATATTGCCATTTACGTCTTAAAATTTTTCAGGAGATCCCCAGCAGCCTTCAAAGGTAGGACTTGAAACTTCTGGGTCACAGTCTTAGAACGCCTAGTTTTACAGAATTTTTCCTTGCCCTAATTCAAAGTCATTTGTTCTTATCTTCAAAGGACTTGTAAACCCGTAGCGGATGGGAAATTTTGAAAACCAATGTAGTTGAAAACAAAGCACTGTAACTGTATTAGTAAGAAAAACTATTTTGAAAGCAAGCTGCCAAGAAAATTTTGGCCAGCTTAGAATAGTCCATCAAAATGGAAAGAAAAGTAATACTGAAACGTCAGGGTTTACAAAGATAATTAAAGCAGAAATTAGGATGAAGGTAAAGAGGTAGAGATTAAAACAATATGATGATCAACTAGAGAAAAATAAGTAAAGAAAGGCTTCACTCTTAAACTTCTCTATGTCAGACCTAACTTTAACATTCAGAATCTCTGAATATTTTTTTATTCTTTTTTTTTAAAGTTTTTGTTTATTTATTTGACAGAGAGAGAGACAGCAAGAGAGGGAACACAAGTAGGGGGGAGTGGGAGAGGGAGAAGCAGGCTTCCTGCGAGCCCAATGCAGGGCTCGATCCCAGGACCCTGGGATCATGACCTGAACCGAAGGCAGATGCTTAACGACTGAGCCACCCAGGTGCCCCTATTCTTTTTATTCTTAAAAATTCTTTCCCCTAATCACTTTGTTGACTACTCACTTGTTGTCTATATAATCATTCATATAATTATATGTAATTATATATTAAATGTCAAATGTATTAAACATACATTGTTCTTATAAATGACTTTATTTTCAATTCATAAAATCACATGAATTTCAAATTACTAGGCAGTAAGTTGATAGAACATTGCTGACTTTTGAATCTTTCCTTTTTGTAAAGAATGTAAAATATCATTTTAAAAGAAAAAAGTTGGTATACAAGAAACATTTTTTTTTGTCAGATGTTCAGAATTTACCAAGTGCCTCTTGCTTTAAGGTAGAGCATATTTGGGCAGAAGACAATAACTGTATTTCTTTTTTTCAAATATTAAAAGTTGTTTTAAAAGTATATTAATATATGGAAGCAAAGAAAGTACTAAAACTTAAGTTTTAGAAATATTCACATATGAACTGATTTATATGTTGAAGGAATAGTGAATGTTCTTCACTATGATTTTAAAATAAAATCAATATAACCCAGAAATATGACATTTATGAACGGGGAAGGAATAAACACTGATGCTGCAGAGACAATATCGCAGCTTCAGAATAAGAGCAAATAGAGGACTAATTAAAGCAGGTGATTCAAACTCAACTGTCATTGGAAGCCAGGCAGGAAAATGCTTTTGTACACTGAGCTGGAAATGTGACTGTGGTCAACAAGAGACTTGTGTCCTATCTCAATGGGGTGGCTACTGAGGGGTTCTAGCCTGCTGTAAATATGTGAAGAACAAATCCAGATCTTTCTATGAAATTTTCCAATTTTTGAATGTTGGCAACTAGGTAAGCAAAACAAAGTAAATAAACAAAACAGGGGTGCCTGGGTGGCTCAGTTGGTTAAGCATCTGGCTCTTAGTTTCCACTTGGGTTGTGATCTTAAGGTCCTTGAATTGAGCCCCCTCAGGCTCCATGCTCTACGTGGAGTCTCCTCAGGATTCTTTCCCTCTTCCTCTTATTCCCCCACAGCCCCTCCCTCCCAACAAATAAAATCTTTTTTTTTTTTTTTTTAAAGATTTTATTTATTTATTTGACAGAGAAAGACACAGCGAGAGAGGGAACACAAACGGGGAGTGGGAGAGGGAGAAGCAGACTCCCTGCCGAGCAGGGAGCCCGACGTGGGACTCGATCCCGGGACTCCAGGATCATGACCTGAGCCGAAGGCAGTCGCTTAACCAACTGAGCCACCCAGGCGCCCCCAACAAATAAAATCTTTAAAAAAATAAATAAAACAAGCAAAAATCCAAAAAACTCTGCACACCAAACAAAGCATATTTATAGTTATATTAATTTGTGACAGTAACCTTTTATAAGTTAAGAAATAGGAAGTGCCATAAAGAAAAGTTTTATTAAGGGAAATTGCCTGATCACAGGTTCATCCAGGAAGACAATTTTTTCCCGCTAAAGCTATACAGTTTGGAAAGGGGTAAATTAGACCATCAGACCAGGTAGAGAGTCATATGAGTCCAGGAAAGAGGACCAGAACTGCCAAGAAAGAAGGTAAATCTTCCCTGTAGCACCTGACAGAACAGGTGTTCTGGCGAGACCTGGAAGGAGGAAGCACTGGAGAGACAAAAGTGACTGCAAGCCAGTGTAACTACAAGAAGCACACCTGTGTAGGCAGATGGGTGTACAGAGAAGGTATTCAGTTCAATTAGTGTTTCCCTCTTCCACGACAATGACGATTATTGTCATTGCTATTTTTGGAAGATCACCTAGGTAAAAGAAAGGAGGGACTCTGAGCCCAGACATAGCACAAAAGCATCCGATGATCAGACAAGAGAGCGACATAAAAGACCCAGAAGAGAAAAAATATATTTTTTAAAGATTTTATTTATTTATTTGAGACAGAATGAGAGAGAGAGCTCATGAGAGGGGGGAGGGTCAGAGGGAGAAGCAGGCTCCCCGCTGAGCAGGGAGCCCGATGCAGGACTCGATCCAGGGACTCCAGGATCATGACCTGAGCCGAAGGCAGTTGCTTAACCAACTGAGCCACCCAGGCGCCCCGAGAAAAAATATTTTAAAAGCCATAGAGAAGCTCCTACTAGAGGTGTGATGTTATGCCATGTTCTCCCTCTTCTTTCTTAAAAAAATAAGCATTTTTTTTAAAACAAATAATATATTAAATACTTCTGGAAAAAGTTTTATGACACAGGCTAAGTAAAATTTCACATGACTTCTCATGTCCCATTCTGTTCCTCTTCCCAGGGGTAACCTTTGTTTATCTTTGCAGAACTTTTTTTTATGCATTTACGCACCTATGAATGTATGCATAGAAATATCTAAAATTAAGACCCCAAATATTCCTGTACTCTGAATATCACATTATATTTACTGGGCCGGTGTCATTCTTTGTAATTGTGGCAGTGTGTTGTGTGAGCAGGACAGTCCATGGTTTGTTTAGTCTTTTCCCCCTTGACTACTAACAATGCAGCAGTGAGCACCCACACACATGTTTCTTTGTGTCTGTGTGGTGGTAGTCTTCTAAAATAGATGTTTAAAAGTAGAGTTGCTGGGATAGAAGGACTTGCGCATTTTCTATTCACATAGGTTCTGTCAGATTGTCCTTCAGTGGGGCTCTCTCACTGTGGACGAGCTGAAGTTCTGTCTCCTCATAACCTCCCTAACACTGGACATTTTAGCCATTTTTCAATTTTGCCAACACAATCACTTCATCTTTCTGATCCTCTGCTTAATCTGTAAAATGATAAAAATCCTACAAATTGTGGGATAGTGTTCACTTTGAACAAACCTCCAATGTAGTTTTTTGCAGGACTACAATAAAGGGGAGCACTTAACTCAGATTACTGATAACGCCTTGTTCAGGGGCCTACAGTTGCTTTAGAAAACCAGAACCATATTGAAAGAAACCCTGGTAAGTTAGAGAAGTCTAACTACAATGACATTAAACAGAAAGAAGTACAAATTAATTACTTAGTGACAAAAAATTAGTACGTGATGGGGAAAGATCAACTATGTACAGCAATCATAGAAAAATGTTTAGGGTACTCTTGTAGCATAGCTGAAACATCAATAAATTATATAGCATATTTATTTTAAAAGCTAAAGTGATATTTGATATTTTAGAATCTTCAACTGAAATATGACTCCTAGTTCCTGGAAAGAATCATATTTTAGGATCTTATTAAATTGTCAGAATTCAACTGTTGAAACATTTGTTATTAGGCTGCCTATTGAACTTAGATCTATGGCAGTAGTTTTCACAATTTAGGGTGCAGAAAGATCACTTGGGTGCTTATTTAACAAATAGATTCTAGAAACCCATCCTTAGAGATTCTGATTCAGTGCTTTTGGAAGGGGCTCAGAGGTTTTCTTGCTTAGAATCTCAGGGAGTCCTGATGCATGCAGCCTATAGACCACATTTTGAGAAACACTGGTTTTTTTCTTCTCCTTTAAATGAAATAAATTGTGAAACTCAAGTCAGCTAATGCTGAAATTACTGCTCTGGTAAAGGTTTAAAGTATAAAAAGATCTTTAGGTAGATTGTTTTAAAGAATTTAAAAAAAGGGGGCACCTGGGTGGCTCAGTTGGTTAAGCGACTGCCTTCGGCTCAGGTCATGATCCTGGAGTCCCTGGATCGAGTCTCGCATCGGGCTCCCTGCTCGGCAGGGAGTCTGCTTCTCCCTCTGACCCTCCTCCCTCTCATGCTCTCTGTCTCTCATTCTCTCTGTCTCAAATAAATAAATAAAATCTTTAAAAAAAAAAAGAATTTTAAAAAAGAACCTGAAGATAGCATTTATCCATTTTCTTCTGTAGTACAGGACTGTATTTTTAATTATGGGCCCAGTACCAATAGCTTTGGCATCACCTGAGAAATTAGAAATTCAAATTCTCAGGCCCCATCCCAGATCTACTGAATTAGAGACTCTGGGGCAGGGGCCCAGCTATCTGTGTTTTAATAAGTCATTCAGGTCATTCTAACACACACTAAAGTTTGAGAATCACTGGTCTAGAATAAATGGTGGTATACCTTGTCATATTCAAAGGTCAACATAAAAACTTAGAAGACTGTGAAGAGACCGGTCACTTTAAGTAGTCATTGCACTACTAAGGTGTGCAACTTGTTGCCTGAAATGTAATATTATCACAGCCTCTCTTTCTTCAGTCTTAAAATGCAAGTTGTTTATTTTTGACCCTCCATGTTACTGCATCAGCTACTAGCTGACACTTCCAGTTAGTACTTCATTCTCTGAGAGTTGCCCTTTCCACAAGAACCAACCTGGCACGATCTCACCAAAGTTGAAGTAAGAGAACTCGGTGATTATGAGATGGGAAAGGCCTCATTCAAGATGCCAGAGCACTACCTCATTGGTAATTGGATGAATGGGGAAGTGACAATGAGGAGTGGAGGGTGATGCAGGCGATAGGGAAAATCAGAAGATGACTTTAGCAGATGTGGCAGATTGAAAAGATTGGGGAAAGGAAGACAAAGTGATCAGGAGAAATCTTTAATATACTGCTTACAGAATACCGATGACCAGTTTTCTATCCAGAAAGGGAATGGAACCAGGCAAAGTGGATTCATCATGAAGGTAGAATGCCTTTGACCTTGTACCCTATACCACTTATGGGGCAAATGGCCAAGGAATAAGAATCTCTGTTCCTAAGGACAGAACCGTAAAACTGTAGGACTGAAAGTTCTTATGATTTTACTGTTCCAGTGCCCTTCATATAGTTTGGCACAAATAAACCTGTTGATTCTTTATGAGGACATCTTCCTGCTTCCACATAGGACTTAGCAACACAGAATAAGAGAATCACTTTGACTTAGGATGACATCGCGTAAGATAACTCTTAAAAATGTCCCCCATTTTGATCAAAGATAAGAAAAATGAGGCCCAGATAAGCTGAGTGATTCACTAAAGGACACAAAGCTTAAAATCATGAGATTCAGGGGCTAGAATCCTATTTTCCTTATTCAAGCCTTATATTCTTTCTACCATCCCATGAAACCAAAAATAGTGCCATCTGTCTCTTATTATCTCCCAGTCTCATTTGTTTGAAAACCCTAAAAAGATAAAAGCTAAACGTCTTCCTTTGTGAGTTTTTTCAGCATTTCAGTGGTGAAATAACTGAAAAAAAAAATAGATGCTATTCTCTAAGATGAAAGGAGAAGCTAAGGAGAAACTAAACAGAAAATCAACAATCAGTACACTAAGGGCACACATTCACAGGTAGAACTCTTCCCCCCATAAAGAAAGATTTCCCCAGGTGTGTTGTTTTGTTTTTGTGAAGAGGAGTATCTTAGTATTTCCCAAAAGTCATGGCTATGTGTGTGCATGTGTGTGCTGAGGTGACGATGGGGGGTGAGCAAGATTAATCATTAACTTCTTGGGCAGAAGAAGAATTGTTGATAGTCAAATCTCTGAGCTGGGGGAAGGAAAAATGGCACCTGGGGTGGGAAAAGAGAACAGAGAGGAGATTTACCCAGGTAGACTCTACATTGACTGTTCAGCCTTTATGGAGAATCCAAGAAAACATCAAAGAAAGGACCCCATTGGTGGAGCGGGGAGTATGTCAACAGCATGTGGGTTAGCCGTCTACTCGACAGAGTTCTGAGAAGACTCCAGTTAATGTATGTGCCTGATAGAAGCCGTAGCTGGGCTGGATTGAATCAAGACTGTTTGGAGATGAAAATGGCTGACAAGGGCTGGAATGTGGGGGTGCCTGATGGTTGTAACTTGCTGGGGGCTTCTTTCGACCTCAGTGAGATTAAAAAAAATCCTGCCTCTTCTGGAGATTAAGAGAAGAATGACAAAAGTTTGCCATGAAAGTATATGGAATTGCTGCTCCGTAACTTCATAATGAGCTCAACTGTTAGGGCTAAAAGAAAGCCTTTTTGTGTGGCTTTCTTGCTGTAGGATGTTTCTAAGAGGTTTAAAACTGAGGCTTATGACTGCCCACTGCTCATCCTGGCCAGCCTTTATAGGATGCTGGGCAGAAAGGAATCTTTGGGTGCATCTGCTCATGGTTCCAAGTGCGGGTGGAGCTGGACCAGCTTCCAAGGAAGCATTTGGAATTGGCGGTGGGGATGGGGGAGGAGAATATGTTTTTGGTTGCTACAATGGCTAGTGAGTGCCACTGGCTTTTCAGTGGCTAGAAGTCAGAGGCAAAAATTCCTGCACTAAGCAAGATGGTTGTGTTCAATGAGGAATAGTGTGTCCCAGATGGCCAGTGGCCTTTCAGAGAACCAAAAAGCTTGTTTTATGTATGAGTGAGATCCAGAGTTTACATGCTCTAGAGGCAGGTGCAGAGCACAGATCAGCTCTCTCTCTAAATACAGCAAGGCAGTGTCCCTTCCATCAGAGCTCATTCTGCTGCCCCATAGTGGCCTCCTCATAGCTGTCATATTGTATGCACAGAATCCTAAGTCATTTTTATATCCACCTAAGAATAGCATGATTTGAAAGTCATGCTGCTTCGATTATACTCAACATCATCCACAAAATCCATACTTTCAAACAACAGAATATTTAATAACTCGCTGCTTTGGATGATCATATGTCTTAGTCTTCCTTTGGCACCAATTATCATGAGTGGCTTTACTTTAAGAGTGCCCATCTTTCAAAAGATGAATGCTGTTAATCTCTCGAGACAATCATAAATGGTGGGAAGAGAAACAAAGATAGAAAATTGGAGTTTTTCAGAAATGAGTTTTTTTGTTGTTGTTGTTAAAAGTAAAATAAAAATAGCAACACGACTTCTTGATTTTCTGATTTAAGTCATTTCACGTGCTAGTCATTTTGGTTGGCCTCCCAAACCCATTGTAACTAAGATGGTGTAGGCAGACTGGGTGGTTACAATTTCAATCAGGCATTAGGCATCCATGGAGGAAAGCAGTTACCTTAATTCTCATATGTATAGTATTTCTGACATTGAAACATGTGGACTCTGTCTCAGGAATTTTGCCCTGGCAACCCTGGAATTTAACTTTTTTTTTTAAAGATTTTATTTATTTATTTGACAGAGAGACACAGCAAGAGAGGGAACATGAGCAGGGGGAGTGGGAGAGGGAGAAGCAGGCTTCCCACTGAGTGGGGAGCCTTATGTGGGGCTCAATCCCAGGACCCTGGGACCATGACCTGAGCCTAAGGCAGGTGCTTAACAACTGAGCCACCCAGGCACTCAAGGAATAGAACTTTTTGACAGCTGTCATTATTTCTAGGCATTCAGGGCCCATACTTACTACTTCAGAACCATCATCCTAAATTTAGTAACACTACACAGCGGCCTGAAGGCTAGGGCCTAGACACCTATCTGGTTTTCTGGGGGCTCTGGCTAACCTTCAGAGCTAATTGTTTTGTTGCTGCCTTCTTATTACGATGTCCCTGCTATCCAGAGAAGTTTATATTTCTTGGGAATTAACAGCCAGAAGAGGATTATAACCTTCAATTTCACAGATCTGTAGAGCTGGAAGGCCCCTTAGGGGTGGTGTAAGTCACCCTTCTCATTTTGCAAATGAGAAAGTGGTCAAAGAAATGACCTGTCCAACATCCCCCCAAGCTGATAGAGTTGGGCCCCAGATGGAATCTCTCGACATTTACCACAACTACATTGTCCCATTTAATAACCGTGGGCTGATTAGATTCACTTCCAGAGTCCTCCAACAGCTGGCTGGTGTAGGCTTAGGGAATCACTTAGAAGGCAAAACCATTTCCGCCCCCAGCAAGTTTTTCAAACTTTGTAATTGCTTCACTTCAAACTTTTGAACCTCAAACTGTATATGTAAAAGGGTGCCACCCCTTCATCATCTCTCTCACGTTCTCGGGGTTGTACGTGCGCGCACGTGTGTGTGTGTGTGTGTGTGTGTGTGCGCGTGAGATAAGGAGCCTTGCTGCTCTGGCTCTGAATAACAAAGTGGCTGAAGCTGTTAGAAGCTGCCAGAATGCCCACTTCCTACTTGACTGGTGACATATTTTTTGCAAAGCTGTTCTCACTCGGCTTCCCCATCTCAAGCAAATTAAGATTTAGAACATGACTTCAAGTTCCGTTTTATGCTGTTGCCACTCAGTACAGTAAAATAACTTTTCTCGCAAACACAAAATATTTTTTTCCCCCACCGGTGAATTTGAATTGTATTATCTGTCACTCTGCATTTACCTCATACAGAATTTTCTCCAAAATTAGTTCCCAGGAACTTTGGTCCTGCTGAACTACTTTGAGAGAGAAAAAAAAAAAGTTCTGTGGTCAAATATGATTTGGAAATTGCCACAGCTATACTCTCATTTTCGATACTCTTAATGCCCAGTAATGTATCAGAGACCTTACAGGAAATAATGAATTTAACTTTGCTTAACCCAGGATTTCCCAAACATACTTGAATTACTTTTCCCCTAAAACGTTATTAACATCTCGCAGAACTCAAAGTAGATGGGCAATTCGAGATAGCATCTAACCTTTTTATTGAACATGTTCTGCATACCTCCCAGGGTTCCAAGCACTTTACGGGAGTGACATTTTTCTAAGGCTCAAAGATCAGAGTACATATTCAGACTGTAGTCAAAAGGCTCAGGGTTCAGTTTTGGCTACATCTCTTCATAGTTGCATAATGTTGGCTAAATTACCTAATAATCTCTGAGCCTCAGTGTCTTCATTGCAAAATGGAGAGAATAAGAATAGATCGATATAATGTGGGGAGAGGAGAAAAAAAGTACTGGTAGGATATCCAAGTAGAAGAACGGCAATCCTTAGGTTTTTTAACTGCATCAAGATTAAAAAAAAAAACACAACAACAGAATTCCTATCATTGTGTTTTTGATAACAGTTGAGGCTAATTTTTTTTTAACCTTCTAAGAATTGCATCACCGGGTGTAACAGAACAGGCTTTTCCTCTAAATCTTTTAACACAATACAATAGTTTTTTGATTGGTACCTGAAAATTTTTTCATAATCTTGGGAAATCCCTTATTGTAGGAAACATGTCATCTTGTGGAACACATAGAAAACTTGCTGGATTTTAAAATCTTCCTGGCCCTGACTCTCAGTGGGTTGGGGCACAGAAAACTTTGTAAGTTGTTTCTCATGGAAATGTAGGCTAAACGCTGGTTTCCACATTAGCGAACAAGAGTCTTTTTAGCTCAAAATAATAACAGATAACCTTTGTAGAGTGCTTTCTAGGTGCCTGGCACTAAAAGCTCAGCTTATGGAAGTAGTCATGTAATTCTTCAGGAACTGCAGAAGGTAGGTAGCAGTATTGTTCTCATTTGTAGGTTAGGAAACAAGCAAATTCTGAACTTGCCCAAAATCTGTCAGCTACTGAGGGCTACAGATGGGAATGAAATGGAGCCAGCCTGGCTCCAGAACAGAGACAGCTGACCACCCTGCCCCAGCCCCCATGTCGTAGCCCGACAGACAGCAGGATTGCTTTGCATTCCTGTGGAAGAGCAAGAAACATGGGGTAGAGTAAGAAAAAGGGGGGAAAAAAAGAGGAGTTTTTTTTGTTTCTAGAGGACAGGAAACAGTATGTGGGGTTTGTCTTTTCAGTCACTTTTTACTTCCCACACTTTTTTGGCCGATACTCTCAAGTTACAGACAACTGTGCTTTGGCACTGTCTAGCTCTCACTTCTGTCGAAACCTCTGCACCTGCTCCTGGGCCCCTCTCCTGGGCCTCTCTCCTCTTCCCTCACTGGCCGGGATGATGCCTACTCTTGGGGCTCAGCTTAGGGGTCAGTTCCAACAGGAAGCCTTCTCCTCAGACTCTCCAGGAGTCCCTAAGTCTCGCAGCACCCAGAACCTGTGCTCACCCTACCTTAGCACTTACCAGGGCAGTACAGATACCCGCTGACTCACTCCTCTTACACGACGAGCAGGAGAGCAGAGATGCATCTGTTGGATCCCTAGGGTCTGGTCCGGCACCTAGCACATGCTTGGTGCTTAATGACGATTTGTTACCATCCACAAGCGCACCATTCCCCACGGGTCACCATGTCCAAAATAATGATTCCCCACCTACAGTTACCTCTATCTTTGGTCACCATGTCCAAAATAATGATTCCCCACCTACAGTTACCTCTATCTTGTGCATAAATAGGACCATTCTATCAGGCCCTATCATGCAGCTGGAAGAAAGGAGGAGGGGTGTGTTTCTACTCAAGCTTTGCCTCTCTTGTCCTACTCCCATTTTCCTGTGCCTCTTCACTCCTCCCAGGCCTTCCACCAACACTTAATTCCTATTTCAATCCTCCCATCCCCATGGGTGATGGGGGCATCTTTTGCAGCAACGCTGAAGAGCATATGGAGGTTGGGTGTCGACAAAGACTGAGGGAAGTCCCTATCGTGACACTGACCAGTCCCAGGAAGATGATGTGGGCAGAACTCTCACCACAACTATGGTTGTCTGGCCAGCAGTTCTGACCCTTTAGGGGCAGAACACATGACAGAGAGAAGCAGCGATGTTATAACAACAGACGCTTTTGCTGCGGGGGTCTCCATGAAGTGGCAACTGCTGGTAGGAGTTACCCACTGAAGGCTGGTCCAGCTAATACTGAGTGCAGCAGGGGCAGAAGGCAATGGGAGAGAACGCCTTCTACCTTCTACCTCTCCTGCCTCTGCTCTGATTACGTTATAATTATGTGTGAGAAACTCTCATGCTGTCGCCATCTTATAAGCCAGGTTATATTACTCTACATTTTCAATGTTTATAGCTATATCATCAGCATAAAATCTAAGACATTACATAAGTGGCTATTTTTCTATATGTTTTTGAAACAGAATTTTAGATATTGGCTTACTCAGCCACTCACTCATGTATTCAACCAGTGCTTGCTAAGCACATAGTACAAAGGTTTTCTGCTGGATGCGAGGGGGCCTGAGAACGAGTAGGGCAGGGTCCTTGCTTTCATGGAACTCACCATACACAAGGGTTCAGGTGCAGAAATAACTAACAACATATAGAATGTAACTGGTATGAAATTGCAGGAAATGTTAACTCAGTTTTGGAGATGTAGCTGAGGTACCAGCAGGTCATTAGATCAGCACTGTTCCTTAGAATGATGGAAATGTTTAGTATCCGTGCTGTCATGTGCTATAATCACTAGATACAGATGACTGTTGAACATATAAAATGTGACTGGTGTAATTGAGGAGCTGAATTTTACATCTTATTTAATTAATTTCAATTTCAGCAGCCCCTGTGGCTAGTGGCTACCGTATTGGATAGTGCAGATCTAGATAATAGTCTATCCGACAGAAATGTAAAAACTGGGAAAAGCACTGGGTCCCAAGAAGCAGGCTGATGTGTCAACAATGTAGAGAGAGAACTGAAGCTCTCTATGATTTCCAGACCCTTGTAACTACCTGCCTATTTGACATCTCAAAGACTCTTCTAATTGAAGCTGTTCAAAATAAAAATCATGGTCCTCCCACATAGCTAATCCATCATTTTCTCATCTAAGTATCTCTCAGATCCATCCTCTTGTCCCATCTCTCCTGCCACTTCTCTAGTCCAAGCTCCTGCCTGGATTACTGCAATGGTCTCCTATTTCTTTGTACTGTCTCTAGAACAATCCTTCCCAAATACCAAATCTGACTAGATCACCCTCACCTTTAGGCAAAAGCCCCCAAACCTGGTTGTGGCCTACCACATTTGGCCCCTGCCTACCTCCCTCGTCCCATCTTTTCCTGCTTTTATCCCTTTATCTCCACTGCAAACTCACCTTCCTTTGTTCGTTAAACCATGTGGTTGTGAATGAGAGCAGGTGGCATGTACAGATGCCTTTAACATGCATGTGTGTGTGTGCGGTGTGACCAAATATTATACGCCACTGTCATTTGGTTTCACTAAAATTTGAGGAAGCTTCCAGAGGCACTGTGCAGGTGCCTCTAAGAAATAAAAATAGCTGCTTTTATTTAGGCCTAAGATCTATCTTGGTTCAACATAGGTTTTGATTAACTAGAAGGCTTTCAAAGAGACTCAGATCATGGACATCCTTTGAACTGGGTTAGTGTGACCGATGCAGGTACAATGTGGGAAAACAACATATTTTAGCGCTATCTTATCCCTTCTTAACTAGGTCATCACAGATCCAAATCAGAGTGAAGATAAAAAGCTATAACTTAAGCTCTTTGACGGTCAGAGTCCTTGTTATGTGGGTGATGTCAAATATTTGGTAAAATACAGTGTCCGGCCAGAGGAAGAAGAGTGGATTAAGAGAAGACTTTCTTCATGCCACTATTTCCCCCTACTAAAGTTGGCACTTCGGTCTCACTTTTGTGGTATTTTTTTTCCTTTTTTATTGTTATTATTAATTTTTCAAGGTGTTTCAGGAAAATTTCATTATCCCCAAATGTTGTTCAGGCAGAATTGTCTTCTTAGGAAAAAGGAGACATGTTGTAGGCAACCTTTGCTCTAAGCTGAACTAAGCTGAAAAGTTTGTCTTCAAAGGTCCCCATGCCTCCTCTTGGCATGTTTCCCTTTGTAGGTACTTTCAAACTCTGGTCCAGGAAGGAAAGTGATTGTATCCAAGAGATCGTTAGTCACAGCTGAACATGAATTTAATCTATGCATTTGATTTGTGAGGACCTGTCCTAAGATCCTTGCCTCTCACAGGAGGACTGGCTGGGATTCCCAGTGTGATGGGAGAGCGAGTGCTGTCCAGGAGGCTTCTAGGATTCTACACAAGTCCATTGTCAAATGCCAGCTTGAGCAGCATGTCAGGCCAGCCTGGTGTCTAGGACAAGATGGCCTGGAATGGTTCAGAGCAACCAACTGGTGTACAGGATGTGCTTTTCCTTGATATCTCCATCCTCCCATCCCTATCCCATGCAGGCTTCCTTAAGGCAAATGAGTTACTAACACTGCTCAAAACAATCTGTTCCTGACTTTACGAAATATAAAATAGTATGAGCCACTTAAAGAAGGGCTGATCTGAGTTAATTTTTTCTATTGTCACAGTGCATAAGAATCTCCTGGACAAGTTATTAAAAATGGAGCTACACAGGCCCTAAAGCCAGCAGTTATGATTTAGCAAGGGGGTTATGGTGGTGATGGAACTGGGCAGGGGGAGGGGGCAACAACATTCTTAAGTTTTTAAAAGTGCCTGAGCCTATTCTGGTGTAGATGGTCCACAGGCCACAGTGGGAGAAACAATGCCTTGAGAAACTATGGGGAAAAAGAAAATTTTATAACAGGTGTCAGGTGAGATATTTTGAGGTGATGAAAATTTACTTCATCTAATGGCAAACCCAGTTCTATTTAGCAACTTAAAAGAAAAGCCAGGTTTTTAATTATTAGAAAGAACAAAGTAATATATTAAAAACTAACTTTCTAGGCTAATTTTGTGACCATATCAGAAAATGTGATTATATTTTTCACAAAACTGTCTGAAGCAGACAGTTGCCAAAATTTTGAGATGAATTATAATTTAATGAATTGATCAATGATGCCTGAAACATTTTGCAATGCTGTACTTGAATAGAATAACAAAAAGTTAAAATAATAAACTGTTCAATTATTTTAGCCAAAAGAAAGTTAGGTGAGTTTTCTTCTACTGAGAAGTATACCTATCTAATAAAATCAATGTTGCTGACTGTTTAAATCATTTTAAGTTACTAAAATGTGAAAAATTGAAAACAAAATTTAGATGGGTTATTTTGATGAGTTTGAATGAGAAAATTCTAAACTATTGGGTAATATGTATAATTGATACAAATTTCTCTTTTTTCTGTTCATTCACAGGCTAGGGAAAGGTTAATTTTCTTGCCATTTCAAGAAAATTCCCAAAGAATTTTCACATTGGATGATTAGTCCATTTGAAAGGAAGACTAATTTCATATTTGTAGAATATTCTATTAAATATGCTACCATTATTGAAAACTGGGCTTTTCCTTTAATATTCTCTGTTGAATCAAGATGCTGAAGTAACTTCCATCAATTTGCTGGTGTAACAAAAAAAATCTTCAGTAAATGTATGTATTTCTTGATGGTTCACTCTTTGCCCCCAAATTTATTTTAATGGTGTTATAGAGAGATACTTGCTGGGTATATGTTTTGAACCAGTGCATTCTCCGAAAAGGGAGAGATAATGCACAACCTGTTGTGACCTAGTTATAAAAATTTATAGAAATCACCACTATCTCATTTATCAAAAGTTAATTAATCTCTATCCCCTGAACATCTTTTAACATCAATTTATATATATTTTTTCACTAAATGGAAAGCACTTTAAGTAAAAACAATATTGACCCAGCTTTAGTTGACTTGATTGCAGATTATATTCTGTTAGCATTTATACAGTAAGATTCCAGACTGAAGAGTATATAACTTCTAAAATTCCAAATAATAAATTATATGTCATTTAAAGCACTCAACATATTTCTCAAAGCTCTTTCTTTAGGTCTTTTAAATCCTCAGAGATAGGTAAAAGTATTCATTACATATAAACATTGTATTTCTTGTAACATAGTTCAAAAAGGGGAAAACCCTATACAATTAGCTTCTTTAGGATATTTGTCTTATTTATTGTTACTAGGTGCAAACTTGACACTGGTATACACACATCAACAGTACTTATGGATGGCTGAATTTTTCAGGTTTTTGGCAGTGTGTAAACCCAAACCTTAGATGATTCCTTTAAGATGACCCATTAGGTATTTTTCTGGTATTGATGCTTTACAACTGTTGAAAGTATTAATGTTTTCCCCATTAGATACATGATTAAAAGTTCCCGGTCAAGATGGCAGGCTGACTATATGCTGTAGTAAGCTCTGCTCACCCTAAATTTCTAGAAATGCTGGAAAAAAAAAAAAGGTGATGATAACAAATAAACAAGCAACCATAAACATACTGGAAAACAAGAAAGTAAACCCCCAGTGGACTACAGGCCATGAGGAATCCTAAAAGACCAATTTATCTTATTTTATTTTTTAAAAAAGATTTATTTATTTATTTTAGAGAGAGAGGGGGAGAGAGAGAGAGAGAGAGAGCAAGCGAGCGTGAGTGGGGGGAGGGGCTGAGGGAGAATCTCAAGCAGACTCCTGGCTGAGCACCAAGCCCACATGGGGCTCAATCGCAGGACCTCGAGATCATGACCTGAAGAATCAGATATTCAACCAACTGAGCCACCCAGACGCCCCCCCTAAAAGACTTAAAGAGAGATTGCCTCAAAGAGGAAACAGAAGCCCAATGAGAAGACAAGAGAGAGGGCCATTAAGACTGAGAGCTCACCCAGAGTGCTCTCTACCCAGAGATGGAGAATGCTGGGGGCAGGGAGGGGCCCAGCAGGAGTACTTGGGGGAACAAAGCACGTATAGCCAGGTGGTTGGACTTCTGCACAACAGGAATTGAGAGAATAATGACGAAGCTGAACAGAGCTCCAGCCACTGCAATGTCCAGGAGGGAGGGGCCATCCTTGGCAATGACTAGCCAGGAAAGCGCTCGCTCAGCCACTCTCTCACTCCACTGAACTCAGGCTCTTCACTCAAGCCGGCAGCACAAGCAGAAACAGCAAACCATCTAACTGAATCTCCACTACCACACGTGCACAGATGAAGAAGCTTCACACTGAGGAAAAGCCGGTGCCAAGAAAGGAAGACTTGAGTCAACAAAAAGTAGAACGCACATCGAGAAAGAAAGAGTGATGTGGCAAGAGAGATGCAAGGAGATATTGCACCTCAAAGGATCAAGTTGATTCAGTGATAATGAAAATCTTTTATGTGTATTTAAATAAATTAAAATGTGATTTAACGTCTGTGAAAACCGGCCGTCGTTCTTTCCGGTATTGATTGATTCCTGAGGCAGCTGCTGCTGGCCACCATCTGTTAATCACCTGTTTTTCTTTTTTTAAAGATTTTATTTATTTATTCGAGAGAGAGACAGAGAGCAAGTGATGAAAGGGGCAGAGGGAGAGGGAGAGAGAGAATACCAAGCAGACTCCATGCTGAGCGCAGAGCCCGACTTGGGGCTCCATCTCACGACCATGAGATCCTGACCTGAGCCAAAACCAAGAGTCGGACGCTTAAACGACTGAGCCACCCAGGCGCCCCACTCACCTATTTTACAATGGGGTCTTTATTTGAGCATTTCTCCTTTCCCCTTCAATAAATGTAATTAAATTGTGGCCAGTGACTTGGGTCTTTATGATCTACCAGGAACCCTGCTAAATACATTTTAGCATGCCGTACATTTCTGTTTAATCCTCACAATAACCCAACAACAGAGGACAATTAACTCTATTAACAGATGAGAAACTTGAGGTAGAGGGGGGCTAAGAACCTTCCTTGGGGTCCACGGTAACTGTGGGAGCTTGTGCAGGACCGTGAGGCTCTCTAGTAACAAAGCCTCTGCTTTGAATGCTCCCTGATGAAAAACAATCAGGTAAACTGTGCTTTTCAAAACCAAAAGGTGCTCCTGTCTTTATAATACGTCTCACTTCTCATAGATCACTAAGTGCTCATGTTGCTTCCTGTAGGCTCTCCAATCAACTTTGCAACAAGATTAAAAACAAGTTTCCAGCTTACAAAAATAGTGACAAGCTCGAAAAAATACCTTTTTTTAATCTGTGCCACAGTCACACTCTCCTTTTATCGTTAGACTCACAGATGCAGGAATTTGTCTGCAGCATCAGAACTTGAAAGCGCTTTTCTTCAGACCCGTATTCCTTTGAAGAGCAACCAAAGAGCAGTACAGAGGAGAGGTGCCCTTTAGTTTAGGAGAACCAGTCCTGAAGTTTAGCTTTCTTTAGTTTAGCTTTCTTTTTCATTGGCTTAATTTCTTCTAAGTGCTATATTAACACGGGCCTATTTTAAAGATTAGATACGTAATACACAAAACATTGTTGAAGGGAAAGATGAACGTTGTTACCAAGTGATGCTATCTCCATGGTGGGGAAACTAGGCCAGTAGAGTTGAACTTGAGCAATGACCAGATTGAGAGCAGAGAATCATCCAGAGCTTTTGATTCTGCTCATCCCTTAGCCCTTCTGGTCAGTTTGGGTAGAGGGGCGCATGAGGGCTCTACCAAGCATGGAGACCTCCCAAGGGACCAAGAGCGGTCACCTGGGGCAGGACTCTGAGCTCCCTGGTCCTTCGGGCCTCCCTCCATCAACAAAACGGCGGTTCTTATAGTGGTGCCCAGTTATTCAGACTTCCTAAGTCTGTCTGTCCTAGGGAGCACTTGCATTCTCTTCCTCTGCCTTGCGTAACGTCAGCAGCGCCAGATACGGGTTTTTAATTTGATGAATAGTAATCATATGTGCCATGTAAAAACCCTGTGCTGAGCCAACCTGAAGGCCGCCACATGGCAGAAGGGGAGAAAAGAGATGAAAATAAAAGGGAAGAGAGAACAGAAAAAAGGAAGAAAGGAAAAAGGGGAAGAGAGTGACCGAGTCCCTGCTTACAGGTGTTCTGTGCGGGGAGCACCACCCTCTTCCAGGCTGAGTCTGGGCCAGCTGGTGGTGGGCCAGCCACCAGTCAGCTGATGTGCACAATTCAACCACCCACTGTTAAAAGAGTGAACTAGCTAAAGCCCTCTAAGGGTTCCAGGTACCCCTCAGTGAGCCCTGGCCGTGTTTGTGATCCAGCAGCTAGCCAGTGAATGCCTGACATAGTAAAGAACCTCCAGGATTCTGGGGCCAGCCATCCAGATGTTAGATATTTGAATAGCACCTTTGCACTTTCCCTAACTAAGCAAATCTTTAAGATCAACCATAGGATACTACCTGTTTGCTTAAGCAGATCACTCACTCCTTTCCACATTTGGATGTAATCACCAACTTTCAGTGTCCTGTCTCAGTGTGATAGCATTTCTTCTGTTTTCAGAAAAACGCCAATGGCTTAGAAACCCTTCCTCTCCCCACCATCCTCCTCCACCCCACCCCCAACTGTAATAGCTCTCACAGCCTGCAGTGTTTCTTAACATGGTCCAAGGTCAACCTGCCTCAGAGCCATTTAGTGATGTGGATAACTATCCCAGTTCCTGGGTCCCACGCTGCTTCTCGAACTAGAAACTTTGGGGGTTTTCTTATGCGACTTAAAGTCTGGAATCTTAAAGAGAGTAAGGCCCAATTTTGATGTTTCTTGCTCCTTCTGAATATATGACACATACACTGTTGATCAGAATGTCTATCCGTTTTGGCAGATCTTTCTCCTTAGAGACCCACTTGGTGTCACAGTGTCAGAATGGTCAGGGAACCAAGTAAGGAACATTGGTTTGCATGGATGCCCTTGCAATGCTTTAGTTCAGGAAAGAATCTGAAAACTTTCAAATCCCAGGTCTGGTAGAAGAAAGCCACTTTCCAGCACTCTTGTTTTTTAAGGATCTCTGGTTATCGGTCACTGAAAACAGACAGGGGGATCAAACAGCCTGGCTATCACGCCAACGTGGAAAAATTCAGTTGCTGTACTTCTACTGGGATCATCTAAACTCTCCCGGGCATATTCTATTCATCAGCAGCCTGTTTCTGGCAATATAATGGCCATTAATAGTAATATAAAATAAAACCACTTCCTCCCCCACTGGGTATCCCTCCCACTAACACCTTCCACCCTCAAAAGAAATGGCAAGGTGACCCTTGAATAAAGAACTTCTGCTTATATGCAAAGGAAGGTAATAGTTGAGTGTGAGGGTTTGGATCACAGACAGCTGAACTATTCTGAATAAGAAAAGAGAAAGTGTTCTCCTTCTTCTTTGCCATGAAGGATGGGTCAGAGAAACAGGAAAGGCAAGAAGGTAAACGACAGGGGATGGGAGGGGAGCCTGAGCTAAAGAACTGCTTTCTGCTTTGGAAGAATGGTGGTCACCAATATTTTGTTTTAAATCTCTAGCCGCGACGCAGTGTAAATAAACTTCTGGGTCTGACACCGTCACTGACGTCTGTCACGCACACAAATGCCTTCAATGAGGGGTTTGCGGTGGAATCTAAGGAAAGGCTCCAAGTCTTGTCTGGGTGACAGCAGTACAATGCAGGGGCAGGGGGGCAATTCCTACGCTGATGCAAGTTAGAGGACGTAGGAGCTGGAACCCCCTAGGGACCTTGGGAATTCAAGCCATGTGAGCATTCGTTGATCTTCTGTGGGGACCACTCGATTCTTCCATGAAACATGGGCTGGCATTTGGCATCACCTCTATTGAGATTTTAAGGAGCACACCAGCAGCCTTTCTATTTTTTGCCTTAGGCTTTCCATTTCAAAACTGTGTTGGCACGTGTAATTAACCACGGTTTCTTAGTAGTTCAGAATTCAGCAGTCTCTTTGGTCCTCATGCCTCCAAAAAGCTCAGCATTTTCTGTAGGTTTTACTAACAGGTTTCATGGACCCAGGAAAGGAGATTTGCAGTGATGGTATGGAAGAATGGAAAAGAATAGGATTAAAAAAAATAATCATAGTTTATGGGTGCCTGGGTGGCTCGGTGGGTTGAGCATCTTTCGGCTCAGGTCGTGATCTCAGGGTCCTGGGATCAAGCACCGTGTTGGCTCCCTACTCAGTGGGGAGTCTGCTTCTCCCTCTCTCTCTCTGCCCCTTCCCCTCTCATGCTCTCTCTCTCTCTCAAATAAATAAATAAAATCTTAAGATATAATAATAGCTTAGAAGATAAGAATGAAGAAGAGAGCAAGAAAATAGGAGGGAGGCAGATGGCTGGGGGAGTGGTACAGACCATCTGCCATAGACTGAGTGTTTCTATCCCCCGAATTCAAATGTTGAAAGGTAATCCCCAGCGTGATGGTGCTAGGAGAGTGGTCTTTAGGAGGTGTTGGGGTCCTGAGGGTGGAGCCCTCACGACTGGGATTAGTGCCCTTATAAAAGAGACCCGAGCGAGCTCCCTCATGGCTCTGCTATGGAAGGATGCAGTGAGGAGACAATCAGGAAGTGGCTTCTCACCAAAAACCGAATCTGAAAGCACCTTGATCTTGGAATCAGGAACCTCTAGAACTGTGAGAAATAAATTTCTGTTGTCTCTAAGCCACCAGTAATTTTGTAATAGCAGTCTGAACTAAGATATGCCCTCACCTTATAATAATAGTCCACCCAACCAGTAGGTCCATTAGATAATCACTCAGAGTTAGTGAAGAAAGCACAAGTTCCCAACAGGCAGATAGAGATCTAGCAGAAGATCTAGGAACCTCATCTGCTTGCATGCCACTCAGCCAGAGCACAATTAATTTCTCCCCAGGAGGACTAAGGACTCAAGGTTTCAGAGAAATCAAAGACAGCCCTAGTGAGGTTTCCTGCCTACAAAACTGCTCTATCGGGTCTAGAAAAATCTTCTTTAATTTAGAATAACGTGAATGACTGAAATTATTTTATAAACCTGATTTATCCTCCTTCCACATGAAACTGCTTTTGAAGAAATGGCGGAGGAGAAAGTCACGTGTGTGTGTGTTTATGGCTAAAGTTCTGGAGGGGAGAAAAAGGGGGTCCTGGAGAAACTGTACTCTAAATCCTCAGTAACTGAGCGTATATGGGCACATCAATTTCTTTAAGGTGACAGTTTGGCAGAAAAATAGATAATGTTGTAGGATTTAAAAACAAACCACCCCAAGAGGCTCTTGTGGTATCAATCTAGGATTCTTTCTCCACTTAAAAGAGGGGAGCGGGGCACCTGGGTGGCTCAGTCGTTAAGCGTCTGCCTTCGGCTCAGGTCATGATTCCAGGATCCTGGGATCCAGCCCCACATCGGGCTCCCTGCTCAGCGGGAAGTCTGCTTCTCCCTCTCCCACTCCCCCTGCTTGTGTTCCCTCTCTCTCTCTCTGTCAAATAAATAAATAAAATCTAAAAAAACAAAAAAAGGGCGCCTGGGTGGCTCAGTTGGTTAAGCGACTGCCTTCGGCTCAGGTCATGATCCTGGAGTCCCTGGATCGAGTCTCGCATCGGGCTCCCTGCTCGGCAGGGAGCCTGCTTCTCCCTCTGACCCTCCCCCCTCTCATGTGCTCTCTCTCTCTCTCTCATTCTCTCTGGCTCAAATAAATAAATAAAATCTTTAAAAAATAAATAAATAAAAAAACAAAAAAAACAAAAAAAGAGGGGAGCAAATTTTTTTTACAGAAGAAAGGGAACAAATCCTCAACATACTTTGGACACCTGTGGTATTCATCTGCCTTGCGATGATTTTGGACAGGTTCTTAGTTGCCTGCTCGTACTCATGATATCACTCCACATGTTGCTCTTGGAAATCAGATGAGCTACGTCAGGGATCTGAGAACTGGAAGAAACTCAAGAAAAGAGTGGGGTTCTGGGGCAAGCCCCTTTGCCTGTGCCTCACCAGACCTACTACCACCCCTGGAAAGACACCTGTTTGCCGGGCATGTGCCGTGGGCTGAACTGGCCGTTGTGGTGGGCAGCACCTCAACTGCAGAGGGATGCCGACTGCTGGCACAAACACAAACCTCTGTTTCTACAACGCCACTTCTTACTTGGGGGAAAGAAAAACCTCAGATGGTTTTCTGCTCAGGTTTTTTTTCTGTAGCCAGATGTCTCACCTTCAGTTAACTTTCTCCTGATAGCATCTATTTATCGCTATGGGCTGTTCTACATGTTTTTTCTACCTTCGCTATGCCAGACAGAATAAAATATAATCTTTTTTTCTTTAGTGGCAATTTAAACGGAAGAGAAATATGTTTCTTGTCTCTTTGCTAGTGGTTAATGTGGCAGTTAAAGTCTCCAGCTTTTAGACTTTTTCTCTCTTCCTTGTGTCTCATATGTTGGAAAAACAAATAATCTAGTGCTCTAGATGGTTCTAGAGCCTTGTCATAACTATCATGATTGTGCTTCCTCTAAAAGAGTAGGACATTTCCAGATATATTTGTAAAAACAAGTAGCTGGATTTCTGCTCCTGGGGCATAATTTGGTCCTTCAATCATTGGAGTTAATTCTTGTGTTACATAAGTTAATTTCATTTTGTTTTGGAAATAAAAAATGTATGCACAAAGAGGCGTTATTAGCATATGAATCCATAATATTCAGAAATCATTTTCATCAAGGCAAACAAAGTGGCAAATGAATATTGTGGAAATCCAATCCTTTAGAAAAGGGTTTATTGGCCTGGCTTGGAAATAATTTTAGCAGATTATATGAAGCAAGATATCTCTTGCCCAGTGAGCAGACTGAATTATAACATTATCTTATAACATTTACCCCATCTTCCTATCTAGTTTTTTAAAAAATTTTAATGTGTGAAAACACAACTGAAAGTAAATCAGGAAGAGTCTGTATGTATTTGGTTATCAGAGTCGTACATATTTGTGTTTGATTTTTAGATTTGACTTTCTTTTTAATTTTCTTTTCTCAAGTAAATTGCAGTTTCATTTTAATGCTTTTCCCTTTCTGGGTCACATGACTATTTTAAGAATTAAGTAATTTTGATCAAATTTGGTGTCTATTAAATCATTTCATATGCAATTTATACTTTATTTAAGGGTAAGTTGGTCATTATAAAACAAAATTTTTATTTATGTTACAAGTTGCCACGTCTTCTTTGATCTAACACAAATGCTACTACGTTGACAATGTCACTGCATCGAGGAATATTCCCGTATTTTCTTTTGTAAGCAGCTTAAAAATATATCAACTTCTGCTGCTTGATCACCGGAAGTTACAGGGTAAATCATGGCATGTTGGTCCAAACTAGGTTTTACAGAAATTTCTCTCCCCTAAGAGAAGCAATAGTCCCTCTTACAGACATGGTGACTCTCACTGTAAAGAAATTTTTTCCCTGTAAATTAGATAATAAGGATGGACTACTGTTGTGCTAAAATTAATATTAAAAGACTGGCTAGCATCTGAGCAGTTACAAAAGAAGTTTAAAGCCAAATGGAGCACTGAGCAAGGAACCAGGAACTTAAATATGCTGAGGGGATTTTTCAAAGCCAAATGACTTAAACCCTGAAGAGAGAAAATTGCCTTCCTCACAGGTCAGTTCCAGGGGTCCTCTCCTCCTGGTTCCTTTTCCTATCCAGTATTCTATTCTCCTGCTGGTCTAAGTATAAGCTAACTGACTGTTAAAAGCTTACGATCTGACCATCCTCAGGGAATTTGCAGGTTCTCAGAGCTTAGACAGTACTCAAACTCCAGAGGTAAAACACCCATCAAGTAGCTGGATCTCTCCCTTGCTTCACCCTGACTGTGACCTGAAGACTCCTAAGAATAGATTCCTGGAGTGATCATCTAAGCATCTTTGACCAAGCATAGTCCAAAGGATATGACACAAGCGGTGGACACTCACTTCATGTGAGTCTCCTTTCTACCTTGTGAAGGGGGTGACGTGATGGTCCCTTTGGAAATATTGCTGACACCTACATTATAACTGAAATTTAGTTGCTATTAAGTGAGGGAGAAGACTTCCAGGATGTCTCTCCTCCAATTACCAAATAAAATAGTAAAAACAAAATACGGCAAGGTAAATATTATCCCAAAGTCGCTAGTGACCACCACACGCAAAAAAGGGAAAAATAACGTAGTTGGATAAATTTCACAAAGTGGTGGCTAGGGGAAGAAACAGAAGGCTCAGGTGCCCTAGGAAGCAAATAAAGCTTCCCATTTGTTCCCCAGAACCAGAAGCAATATCGGGGAAAGACACTGATTTTAGAAAAACCTGTGAATTCTCCTTAATACACTCCAGGTTGGAGAGGTGGACTCAGGGGTGAGTGAGCCCCCTGGGGAAGGTCAAGGAGAAACCTATAGCATGAAAGCCCTAAATACCACGACAGGATCACACCAGAGGCAGAAGGGGGGTTAGCTGCCACGGTTGGGCTTGCCCTGGTATAGGGCCCCAAATGAAATCTCAGAAAATGGAACAGCACCCAGCCCTCAAGATCACCACAGCTATCTTTCACTCCACAGAAGAGTGGATTAAAAGCAACAGTCAGAGCTGGTGAACTTATTCTGGATTTGAGCTCATAAATGCATTTGTCATCTGTTAGCCAGATAAAAAGAAAGGGTGTGATCCCTCTGCATATGGAAGAGAAAATCCCCAAAAGCAAAGAGGCACATCTTCTCTCAGAAAATACTGATGATGGGATGATTGACACTAACATATCTTGGCTAGGTTTTAAAACCTTAAAGAAAGAGATTCCTTTGGAAATGCAGACAGAAAAGATCATCATTTTCAAAGGGGAGAATTCAGGGTGGTCTCAGAGTTCTCCACAGTAAAATTAAATGCCAGAATGTAAAAATAAAGACCATGTATAAAAAAGCCCAAAGGATGCTGTTGGGATAATACAGTGGGGAACAGGTTGTTTGAGAGAACAGGGTTTAGACTGAGGAGCTGGTTTATCTTAGAAGAGCAGAAGCTGAGAACTTGGGGAGAAAGATGAAGAATAGGAAGCTCTTAAGATTTGCCCAGGGGCTTGTGTAGTTAAGACAGGGGATGCTCGTTCAAGGCATTTCTGTTTTAGGGTTAAACTCAGGTAAGCTGCCCAATTAATAGTGGTTCCTCAGAAGTTTCAACCTAGAAGAGAAGAAAGACTTACAGGTCTTGTGGAAAACTGCTTTCCTAGGGACCGAGGAGGGCAGATGAAGTAGAGTGGGCTCAGGTGGGAGGTGAAAGTAAGCGTGGATACCAGCCACGAGGTGCACCAGGCACCTGGACAGTGAGAGAGCAGAACAACATTGCCCCCTGAAGCCGACCCACGCTTTTGAAAAAACTTCCTTTCCAGTCTGTGTACCATAGAGCTTTGCCTCTAGCTCTTCAGTGTTCTGAAATGGCCCAATCTGTGAGATGCTTTGTTCTGGGATCTGTTTTTTTAGCGTATGTTGTTCTTAGACTCCAAGTGCACACTAGTGTATCAGATGCTTGTGGACACCCTACTGTAAAGAATCTACTTACCTCTCCCCCCTCCAATCTCTTAAATGTGTTTGAGCATCCCTTTCCCTTATAATGGCTAGGAGCAACACACACTGATGTAATGGGATATATAATATCTAATAAGGCAATTTTAGAGAGTACATGTAAAAAGAGAGTGAAGGGAAAGAGAAAAGAGA
Source organism: Mirounga leonina (assembly GCF_011800145.1). Taxonomy (NCBI): domain Eukaryota; kingdom Metazoa; phylum Chordata; class Mammalia; order Carnivora; family Phocidae; genus Mirounga; species Mirounga leonina. Next base: position 4,464,397 of record NW_023270871.1, read on the forward strand.
CAGTTTAGGGTGTATGAAGGAAAATCCTGCCCCCTCCTATCCTTGCTGCTGAAAATAGCCCAAACACCTTTAGGCTCCAAAGTGCTATTGGCTGGATTAGTTGAAGCGATGCATGAGCAGATAAAGAGTGGGGTCAGTCATGCCACTGGCCCTTTGCTAGGGCCTGCTGGGATGCTAGCCTTACCCTTTCACTTGTCAGGATGCTTAACTGATCACTCTTTTTTTTTTTTTTTTAAGATTTTTTATTATTATTTGACAGAGAGAGACTCAGTGAGAGAGGGAACACAAGCAGGGGGAGTGGGAGAGGGAGAAGCAGGCCTCCTGCCGAGCAGGGAGCCCGATGCAGGGCTCGATCCCAGGACCCTGGGATCACGACCGGAGCCGAAGGCAGACGCTTAATGACTGAGCCACCCAGGCGCCCCTAACTGATCATTCTTAAAGCTAACCTATGGAAAGGCGAGTCTTAGTTTCTCTCCAGGATTAAGAACAAGACCAGAAAAAGGGTTGGATGGAATATTTCCAAGCAGATTTATTACTAACTCCACATGCAAACCAACAGTCAAGCCAAGGGATCTTAACAACTGAAACTTTGCTGGTTGGGCACACACTGATGCTTAGGATGAATTCCTCTCACCACTGGCCCAGGAATCAAAAGGAACCAGAGAAAAGGTTAGTTCAGAGAACATTTTGATATTTTGGAATTTTTTTTTTGAAAGTTTAGGCTTTTGTAGCCCCAAGTGGTTCTGGGAGAAAAAAAAAGTTATCAGCTTCATGTGCAGAAAAACAATATGATATACTCAAGCTTATGGTTTACCAGTAAGTAAGCTGGCTAGATCTACAATACAGACACTGGAATATTCATTTCTCATGGAAGCTCTATTCAATTGAGTGCAAGTCTATTGACAGGGGTTATCTAATTTGTTAAAGTAACTGCTAGGCTATAGAGAATATTAATACTGAATTCTGATTAAATAGACTTTGGGGGGATGACAAACCTGAGCAACTAACAAGAATATATTATTTCTATGCTCCAAATACATAATGTTAAGCAGACTGGTGTCTGTCTCCATGTAGCTTATAGTGGTATTTGTAGTAAAAAACAAACAAACAAACAAAAAACAGATGTTTCAACCAAAGAACACACACACACAGAGAAGGATGAGGATTCTTTGAGTTTCCCTTATGCTTGATTTATTATCTCATGATATCCTATGTTTCATGAGAGGAGGCCTAGGAGGGAGGATGGTGAGGGGGACACAGGCCCTGGAATCAGAGAGACCAAAGGATCAGTCCCACCCCTGCTTAGTCATGTTATAGCCTTGGGCAAGTTACCCAACCTCTCTGAGCTTTAGTTTCTTCAGAGAATTCTTATTTCATTGGGTTCTTGGGAGGAGTGAACAGGGTAATGTGTATCTGGTATGCAACAAGTCCTCAATAAATAATAAATATTTTAATGGCCAATATATTGGACAAAGATGAAAAAAGATGGAGGGTAGGTATGGGGAAGAGGTTTAAGGAATTGGATGTGAACCTGGAAAGGAAGCAATCAGGTAGAAGGCTAAGAAAATAGTGTTAAGAGTTTTGAAAACCTGCAGAGTTATTAGATGAAGCATAGGTTAATTTGAACACCCTATATTTTCTAAATCTGGTATATTCTTGATCTTCCTAAGCGGAATGCTAAATTACTTAGTATGGTTTGGTAAAAGTAGCAGTGGTGGGATCAGGAGTCAGCAGACCTGCCTTTTAAGAAATTCTCAGTGTTCAGAAAATAACACATATGACACATATGCAAGGTTATTTTTTGTAGCACGGTTTCGAACAGAAAAAGTTTGGAAACAATGCACAATGTTCAATCGATTAGGTGGGTCATTCATTTACCAGAATATTATGCAACTTTAAGGAATATTCAGTTACCTTTTAATTAAAATATGAAAAGATATACAAGATTTTAATTAAAAAAAAACAAGGATCAAAGCATTGCATATAATATTTTACTTCTTGAGTATAAAGCTGGGGGAATTAGTATCTCTCTCTATTTTCTTAAAGATTTTATTTATTTATTTGACAGAGAGAGAGACAACACAAGCAGGGTGAGTGGGAGAGGGAGAAGCAGGCTTCCCGCTGAGCATGGAGCCCGATGCGGGGCTCGATCCCAGGACCCTGGGATCATGACCTGAGCCGAAGGCAGATGCTTAACAACTGAGCCACCCAGGAGCCCCTAGTATCTATATTTATATTTGCTTACATAAACCTAAGGAAGCTGGATGACCATAGAAATTAAGAAAAGTGGTTTTTGTGGGGCAGAGGCTGGGAAGACCCAGAAAATGACAGATAAGGACTGTATGCCATTTTATACTTGCTGGCTTTTTCTTTTTTTTTTTTTGAGCCAGGTATAATTTCCATTTAAAAAATAACTTAAAAAAAATTATGGGGGCGCCTGGTGACTCAGTCGGTTAAGTGTCTAACTCTTGGTTTTGGCTCAGGTCAGGATCTCAGGGTGGTGAGACCGAGCCTTGCTCCGCGGTCAGCGGGATGTCTCTCTCTCCCTCCCTCTCTCTCTCTCTTTCTCTCAAATAAATAAATAAATAAATAAAATCTTTTTTAAAAAGTTAAAAAAATTTAAATGCTTATAAAAATGTGAATGCTTTAAAGGGGTGTTATTCATAATTTAAAGTTAGGAATCAGATTGCTTTAGCCTGACACTAACCTGAGGTCAGTTCAAATTAAGAAGGATTGAGTTTTGATTTGTGAAAGAGGATGAAGAGGGAACAGGGTCCCTTTTGGAGCATAATATATCCCAAGGATCAGAGTTAGAGGTGGGGTATATTACGAGAGGATTTAGAGTCTAAATTGTGTCCTGGGGTACTGGAGCAGTGGGGAGGCAGGTCAAGATGGGGGGAAAAGGGAGAAAGAGGGCAAGGATCCACCCTGCCTACTAGGTGGTTTTGCCTGGGTCCCTTGGAACTCGATCGCACTGAAAGTCAGCTCCCTACTGACCTTGCCAGCACCATGGAGCCAGAGGACTTCATTAGCATTTCAAAAGCATGACACCAGACAACTAGTGACCGCCACCCAAACCTGGGAGCTGAGTGGAAATAAAGATGGAGCATTTCCCTGGTCTGAAGTTAGAGCCACAAGATGGAGGTTATGATAGCTAATTTTTTATCCGAGGCACAGAAGAACTAAGGGAAGGGATCTTTTAGAAGTTTTCACAAAGATAACATTTCTGAGTTATGGACCAGTATTAACATGAGAAGGTGACAGATGAGGAGGACACAAGTGTAACGGCTGAATCTTTCTAGAAGACGGATGATTGTGGCATCACTTCAAATGTGCTTTCTACATGATAGATTAATGGGAGGTTGGATCACTAATCTGTTAATCAACAGCGAGAATATTGATCTATTGCATGATGATGCATTGCAAATGATATACTGCAAGCTGCTTTTGCAGAGCTGGAAAGGAAAAACAACCTTTATACCTAGAACTTCTTTAATTAGACCATAGTTTTATAAGAAAAAAAATATGTCTAATAAAGTGGTGTGGTCCCTATTCCATTATGTATAAGCATCCTTTCTCCACCTTCCCCGTGAATAAACAATAACTGCACATTATTGGCCTAAAATATTAATCGTTTCAGGCATAAATGAGCTCCTGTCATCACTGTGTGGGGTTACCAATCTTTACCAAGTCATTCAGCATCAAATTTTAGCATGTGCCATAGGATTGCCACATCTCTGGTAGGAAATGAAACTGTTTTCCCCAAAGGACACTAATGTGCCCCTTTGTCTGGCTTATGGTCCTAGTTCTGTGCTGCTTGAGGAATCAGCAAAGTTCAGAAAGCTTTATACCGAGAAATAGAAAACAGCTAACATATAAAACAGAAAGTGGCATCTCGCGAGCTCTGCTCATCTCTTGTTTGAATATTGGGCTTAGGAAACACGTGATGACTTTTTGGACATTGAAAATCACTTGACATTTTGGGCTGGATACTTTGTTGCGAGGGGTCGCTCTCTGCAGCCGTGACCTTCAGCAGCCTCATCGGCCTCTGCCTGCCACATGCCGGCAGCATCCTCCGGTCGTGACAGTCAAAACTGCCTCCAGACGCTGCCAAATGTCCCCGGGCATCAAAATTGACCCAGTTTGAGAATTCCCAACTTAGAGGTTTACTCGTCTTTCTAACTCTTTTGTGGTAGTAAGGGTAACACACCTCAGCCTCATTCAACAGAAATGAAACCCGGCTAAGGATGTAAATGAAAGCAAAACCATTTATCAATCAAATGGATATATTTCCCTCCACCCCCAAAGGCAGCCCCCGAGGCACTTTCTCGCAGAACTAAGGATTTTTACCTTTCAGACCTCCCACACCAAAGGAAAAAAATTGCCAAAGGAAAGTGGCCACATACACAGGAGTACCAGGGATGGACTCATTCCTTGGTATAATTTTTCCCCCCAGAAGTTCAAACAGCCCTCTGTGGTAGAACAGAACGTGTTAACTCATGAATGAGAAAAGAACTCACTGTTTCCAGAAGCGGCTTTTCGGAATTTCGTCAGGTCAACGTGCGGGGGTCTGCTGGGTTTTGGTGGTGGTGGGCCCAAGGTAAACAACGGAGGCAGGGGCTTCTGCTTGGGGGTGGCTGCATTCTTGTCTCCCTTTTCCTTGTCTTGACTTTGGCTCCAGGGCCCTGTCACTGTCAACTTAGAAGGCATCTTAGGGAACTTGGCAGGAGGAGCCCCAGAGCCTGGCTCTTCCTGATTCATTTTGTTCAGGAAGATGTTCTTAGCAGCATCTATCTTCCTATCTTCTCTTTTCTCTTCAGCATTTCTGGAGAGGCCTGGGCTTCCTCTGTTCGCAGCAGGTTTCAGAACCACCCCAGAAAAGGGTGAACTGGACGTCTCGCCTCCATGGTCTTTAGTTTCCTGGTCTTCTCTTGCTGGTTTTAAAGGGCCAGTTTTGACCTTGGCTCCTAAGGGAGGCGGGGGTCCTTTCTGTAGAGACGCATTCTTGGTGGGGCTCTCGTCTTCATGGGTGTCATCAGGACTCAGGGATGGCTTCTGGCCAAAGATGGGCTTGGGAAAGAGGGGCTTGGGCTCATGGTCCTGTGAGGCCGACGCAAACTTGCCTTTAACCCCAGCCAGCTTGGGGAATGCTTGCTTCTGCTCAGCTTCCAGGGCTGGAGGATGAGACCCTGGCTTGGGGCCGGGTGGCTTTAGGTCATGGTCTTGGTTTATACTGTGAGGTGAAGGCTTATTCCCAGGGGGCCGGGGAAACACAGGTTTGGCATCTTCCTTGGGCACGGTGACGGGCTTAGGGCCTAGAGGTTTCGGAAATCCCACTTTCACCTCAGGGTCTCTGGTGGCCGAGTGTGCCGGCGGTCCAAATCTTTGGCCCACTCCCGTCGGCTTTAGAAACGGGGGCTTGGGCTCCTTGTCAGGCTTTTCCTCAGACGTAGGTTTCACCGCCAAAGGTGGCTTTGGGGACCCAAACTTAGGTACGTTGCTAGGTCCCGCAGGAGGGCTGGCACTTCCTTGGTTGTCAAAGAGATTCTTTCTTGCTTGTACTCCTGAAGGCGAGTTTTGCCCAGGGACCTTGAAGGGGCGATTGCTGGCAGAGACCTCTTCCATGGGGTTGCCCCCTGTGTTAAACTTTGCCATGAGGGACTTCACATCTGCTTTTGTATCCTACAAGCACAGAGAACAAAAGCTAGCTGAGAGCCAGAGGTCTTAATTGCACAATTTAAAATACTACACTCTGAAGGGCTTCCTGGTTTGAGGCCTGCCTGGTCACTGATTGGTTGGGGAGACACTGTCACATTTATCTTCCTCTATGGCAAAATAGTCTGTGAGAGTTTCTTGAAGGGGGAGGGCTGTTGTGCATGTATTGTTTGGGCTTTTTTTTTTTTTTTTTTTTTTTGCTTGTCTTACACTGACTTGCTTATTTCTGTTTAAGTGACACTACCTTTTTTTTTTTCTTTCCCTCACTGTTTCTCCAGCTCTCCTGTTGGATTTACCCTTCACTTGGCATTTATCGACTTTGTTTTACTTGAAAAAAATATGGAAGTGGCTAATAAGGGACTTCTTCCATATTTTACAGTTGAGCCTCTTATATAGAAACTATACTTGAAAAAATGAAAGTAAGTTCTTCTGTAAATTCAGTTTGTACACTTTCTACAGCATGGCCACGTTTAACAGCTCTGTGGTTTGCAAGAGCTCTCCTGTTCCCATCTGCAGTTAAGGTGTGTCTGCTTGCTAAACAGGGGATGTGGCAGAAAAAGTCACTCATTTGAATAAGTAAGTAATATGTGAGTTTTCCTACTTAATTATAAATATTGAGTGCTACTGATTCAACTGGAACCAGATGAGCAGGCAGAATGTGCTCACCTTCCAGACTGGTTCTGTCTTGGGGGCACAGGCTGGGGAAATCAAAGAGACTGGCTGGGAAGTCTCATGTCCAGCCTTCTTGCCTCTCCAGTCTCGTCTCTTTTATAAGGACATGTACTACTCCTTCTTGTAAGTCCTGCTACACAGTCTCTGTCCTCGACTAGAATTAGGATGTTACTCAGTAAAGACAGCAGGCAAATAGTCACCCTTCTCTGTGAAGGTGACTTTCCACTTAATCTGGAAACATTCTTGGTGTGTTTGCTCTTTCTCTCCAAAGCAAGAATTTGAAATTTTCTAGTTCTTCTAGAAATATTTGAAAATCGGAAGCATTAAAAAAAAAAATCACTGAAGATACACATGTGGTCATGACAATTTCCATTTTCATGCTTTAAAATTTGCCTAGAAAATGTTTTCTTTCTTCCCACCACCACCTATCTGGCCACACACCCAAAAACATTTCACCTTTTGAGACCCCAAAACCCCAAAACCATAGCATGGGCTCAATATATGGAAACTATTATTATTAGAAATATTAAGTAGCATATTCAAGGGCTCACAGCCAGGAACTGTGAGCACAGGGATGCACAGCCAGGTGTGCCTAGGGCTCTGAAGTCCAGAAAGGGTCTCATTCCTTTTTGTACCCCCACAACACCTGGACCAGGGCCTGGCATCTTCAGGCTTCTAATGCATATTTGGGGAAATAAAACTTGGCACTGAGCTGAATACTGTGAATAGCAATTTAAAAGAAATGGTGCCCTCAGCTGGAGTTTTTCTTTGTACCAACCTGCAGTGCCCGTGTATTTGCAGGATGGGAGAAAGGGACTTAAGGCACTAGAAGGAGAAAACCAGATGAGAGCAGCATTTTCCAGCTTGAATTTTGTTCCTTTAACTTACTACCCTATCTGCAAGTTGCTGAAAACATCTTATTTTCTACCTTGTCTTCCTTGAACACCTTTTTTTTTTTTTTATCCCCATGATTTCCTCCAATCCTCAAACAATCCCTGAAGGCAATAGGCAGGAAGATGGCAGAATAGGGAGAGTTTGGGTGGTGGGGGAAGGAATGGGAGAAGATGGGTCCTTCCCTGAACCCTCCCAAGGAGATCACAGCTGCAGAGAACTCCAAAGCTTAACACAAGATGCATAAAGAAGTATTAATACAAAAATTTGCTCTCGGGGTGCCTGGGTGACTCAGTCGGTTAAGCATCTGCCTTCGGCTCAGGTCATGATCCCAGGGTCCTGGGATAGAGCCCCGCATCGGGCTCCCTGCTCAGTGGGGAGTCTGCTTCTCCCTCTCCCTCTGCCCCTCCCCTGGCTCATGCTCACGCACTTGCTTGCTCTCAAATAAATAAATAAATAAAAATAAATTTGCTCCCCACATGTAAGAAAATCTGTCTCCAGGGAAGAACTCTTTTATTCTGGACTTATTCTATATTTTGCAATTTATATTCTAGATCTGTAATTTATTCTAGATTTATAACAAGAGGCTACATTGCAGAGTAGTTAATAATGCAGACTAGGGAGTCAGACTGCCTGGGTTTGAGTCTTATTAGCTGTTTAACCTAGGGCAGTGTACAAATTCTCTGGGCCTTAGTTTGCTCACCTCTATCATAGGGATTAAATGCTGTGTCATGGGGCTGTTAGGATGATGAAGCTAATCTCTGGAAGGCACTCCCAAAAGTGCTTGTAATGTAAAAGGGTTTCCTAATTTTATACAGCAAGGGAAGCCTTAAGAATCATCTGGCCCAAGATATGCATCGACAGATGACTGGATAAAGAAGATGTGGTATATATATACAATGGAATATTATGCAGCCATCAAAAGGAATGAGATCTTGCCATTTGCAACGACGTGGATGGAACTGGAGGGTATTATGTTGAGTGAAATAAGTCAAAAAGAGAAAGACATGTATCATATGATCTCACTGATATGAGGAATTCTTAATCGCAGGAAACAAACTGAGGGTTGTTGGAGTGGGGGGTGGGGTGGGAGGGATGGGGTGACTGGGTGATAGACACTGGGGAGGGTATGTGCTCTGGTAAGCGCTGTGAATTGTGCAAGACTGTTGAATCTCAGATCTGTACCTCTGAAACAAATAATGCAATATATGTTAAGAAAAAAAAGAAGAAGAAGAAGGTAGCGGGAGGGGAAGAATGAAGTGGGGGAAATCGGAGGGGTAGACGAACCATGAGAGGCGATGGACTCTGAAAAACAAACAGGGTTCTAGAGGGGAGGGGGGTGGGAGGATGGGTTAGCCTGGTGGTGGGTATTGAGGAGGGCACATTCTGCATGGAGCACTGGGTGTTGTGCACAAACAATGAATCATGGAACACTTCATCTAAAACTAATGATGTAATGTATGGGGATTAACATAAGAATAAAAAATAAATTAAAAAAAAAAAAAAGAATCATCTGGCCCTCCTCTGTCACTACACTGGAAAGGAAACAGTAACCAAAGGATTAAAGCAAAAACCTACGTAGTTGCAGCAACTTCTTGTCTTGGATTTCATGGGGGAAAACCCATGAAACACACTAACCCATTGTCAAACTCCACATCCTGGTTTTAATTTAGAAAATACGGAAGTGGTTTATTTGGAATTGCAACATAAGTTTCTTAGCTACCCACCCAGACCCAGGAGGCAAGGTAGCGCCATGGTTAATAAACCAGGCTCTAGAATTATTGACTTGGGTTCAAATCTTGACTTTGCCATTTACTGGCCACATATCCTAGCAAGTTTTTTAACCTCTCTGAGACTCAGTTTTCTTCATCTGTAAAATGAGAATAATAACAGTACCTATTTTTCCACAGGATTTTGTTCTTAAATCAGGATTAAATGGGTTAATGCATGTAAAGTTTGTAGGTTAAGAATTACATGTACTATATATCCAAAGATTGTCTGCCAACATCATTTTTTCTAATTCACTATTCACATAACATCATTTTCTCCAGGTGACCAAGTTTTAAGTTATAATTGTCAATATTATGTTCTAATTTTATTTATTTATTTATGAATTTTTCAGTATAGTTGACATGCAACGTTACATTAGTTTTTGGTGAACAACGTAGTGATTTGGCAAGTTTATACATTATGCTACATTATGTTCTAATTTTAAATCAATGTGACTGAAACAAACATACTGTTAGAAAACATAATGGAGTTACTATGTTTGAGTTTGGTTTACCTACACTTCAAAACTTTTCACTGAATGTTGGAAGACAGGAAAGAAATAGTAATACATTCTTATGTAAGACCCTTTGAAGAAATGGGAGCAGCCCCTGAGCTTACACTAATATGTCTGGCAAATCAATAGCCCAAACTCTACAACTATGTGACCACTTATTCTGACTGCTTAGCTTTAGAAGTTGTTTCATCTTTTTCATTGTTACAAGTTTATTGGACCAAATTTTCAATATCCAGATTTGCCCTTAATCTTTTTTTTTTTTTAAAGATTTATTTATTTATTTATTTGACAGAGAGAGAGAGAGAGCGAGAGAGGGAACCACAAGCAGGGGGAGTGGGAGAGGGAGAAGCAGGCTTCCCGTGGAGCAGGGAGCCCGATGCGGGGCTCGATCCCAGGACCCTGGGATCATGACCTGAGCCGAAGGCAGATGCTTAACAACTGAGCCACCCAGGCGCCCCTGCCCTTAATCTTAACAATAATAGCTAAATTTCTTTCATAATGATAAGGATAGAAAGGAAAAAAAGATTAAAATTTTTTTTAACATTCTCCCATTTCATTGTAGATTGAATAGCCATTCCATTTTCCAGGGTTCTTTTTACTTTTAAAGAAAGTTAAAAAGAGGGGCGCCTGGGTGGCTCAGTCAGTTAAGCGTCTGACTCTTGGTTTTGGCTCAGGTCATGATCTCAGGGTCGTGGGGATTGAGCCCCATGCTCAGCGTGGAGCCTGCTTGAGATTCTCTCTCCCTCTCTCTCTGTCCCTCCCCCCTCTGCCCCTCCCCCCTATAGTGCACTTCCTGTGTGTCTCTCTTTCTCAAATAAATAAATAAAATAAAAAAAAAAACCTTAGAAAGAGTATAGGAGCCATGTATCATTGTATGATAGAGTGAAAATTCAGTCAACTCTAAGCCTTGAAACTCTAAGCCCTATTGCCCCAGTTCTAGGAGTATCATATATCCTGACTTACCAGTATAGGACAAGTTTATGCCTATTGTCCTGGAAGAACTATTAATAACATTCACATTTACTCTCAAAATTGACCTGCTTTAAACAATAAATTACATGGTGAATTTGCCCAGTTCCTCACCAGAGGCAACTACTGTCCTCAGTTTCTTATGTATATTTCTAAGCTGTGCATATACAAATATATATAAACATACCCAAGCATCCTTCCTGTCCCTACTTTTTGCACAAGGGGAAACTTCTGCTTCACAGCCTGCTTTTTTCCAGAACTAATATTCAGTTGCTACACACCTGCACAACTGGATATATCATCAGCAACCATTCTGATTGCTTGGTACTTCGTGTGATTCCAGTTGTTAAATATTTTCAATATTAACTCTGTTATTTTCCCTTACAATTGATCCATATCAGTGCATATTATTTGCACAACCTTTCTTTTTTTTTTAAAGATAGATTTTATTTTATTTTTTATTTTTAGAACAGTTTTAGTGAGAAGATAGTACAGAGAGTACTAGTATACTTTGCATCTACTTTCCCCTTAGTAAAACTTGACATTAGTTTGCAGGACCTTTTTAACTCTTAATAATTTAAAGATTGGGCTTCTACTTATTCTTAAGAAGAGGTATTTTACATCTGGAAGACCTCAGAGTCCAGGATACTTTAAGTAAATCAAACATTTCATCTCAAATTACTTGTTTCTTTTCCAAAATCATTTGAAGCAATTCATTATTATTTCTGTCTGTTATGTACCTATATAGTGTTTAGTCCAAACTACTCCTATTCATTGCTCTATAATTGCACAGATGTAATTCTAGAAATGCTCTTGATAGAAATGAATTTCCTTTAGCCTCCATGTATTTTTCCCTCCCCAGAATTATGTGCCTTCCCTGGCATAAACATCACATTTGCCACAGGCCCTAGCAAGAGAGCTGCTAGTAAGAAGCGTTTTGCTACAACCTCTGGGTTTCCAGTTAACAACTCTAGAATCCAGAAAATCTTCCTTTGCTCTTAGCAACTTACATGAAGATAATTGATCAAGTACATACTTAAACAAAGGTTGAGATGACATTTAGGACAGACATCAAGAAACTGTACACATTAAGAAAATGTTTCCCTTTGTAGCAGTTTGTCTACATATTTTCATATGGAAAATTAAAAACACCCTATGACTGTCATTGATAACAGGGTTTTGCTTGGTTTTGGATTTATTTTTATAGTGGTCATACTTTTTTTTTTAAAGATGTTATTTATTTAGTTGAGAGAGAGAGTGAGCACGAGTTGGTTGGGGAGGAGCAGAGGGAGAAGGAGAAGCAGGCTTCCCGCTGAGCAGGAAGCCCGACACGGGGCTCCATCCCAGGACCCTGGGATCATGACCTGAGCCGAAGGCAGGTGCTTAATGACTGAGCCACCCAGGTGGCCCTACACTGCTCTTACTTTTAAATATATATTGAATATTAGATTAATCCCTTGGTTCTCAATGAGAAGCCTTTTTGGCAACGTCTGGAGAAATCTTTGATTGAAACGACTGACTGAGGCAGTGCTCTTGGCATCCGATGAGAAGAAGCCAGAGATACTGCTGAACAGCCTACAATGCACAGGGCAGCTCCTCAACAAAATATTATCAGTCCAGATAGTCCCGAAGTCGAGAAGCCCCGAGTTAATCTTATTGTTCCTGGATTATTGGAAACACCTTACCAGAAAGTCCCTTTAATTTTTGTAATAGAATATAATCTAAAACCTATCAATAACTGTGTAAGAAAAACCAAACAAAGCCCCCCAAGCCCCTAAATAATACAAAAAAAGAAACTACCATTAGAGATTGTTTTCAAAGTTCCATGTCTTTGTAAGTCTCATCTTCGCAAAGTTTCATTGATAAAGCACAAAAGAAATAAAACAGCCATGAATCATGGGTAACTAATAACATTAAAATAACTGAAGCTTCATTTTACCTCTGTTAAGATGTGTTTGTGTTACTTTTGTAATTAAAGCATGAGGAGAGCAAACCACTCTTATGGATGCTGTTATTTTTCCCTATATAGCCCAGGGAAAAGGAGAAGAAAGTGATTTGCTCTTGATTGCATGTAATGCTTTTAATCATGAGGGAGACAGCAATTAATAATAGTTTACCCAAATTGGTTTGTTTCTTTCTTCACGGATGAATTTTACTATATGTGGATTTTCTTTCTTATTATGGTATTGTTTCTTTTTTTTATTGTTAAGTCACGTTTTCCCCATGACTTATGGTCTGAATTGATGGTTCTTCTCATAGAATAAAATTAGTTCATACTACTGTCTCCATTACCCGGAACAGGACTCCAGGTATGATGACATCAGAGGATAACAGGAGGTTGCAAGGAGGTGCATATGTAAAGGGAAAACGTTCCAGTACGCCAGCCCTAGGCCTGCCCAAGGCTTCAGAGATTGTAGTCAGAGTGAATGGAAGAGGGATGAAAGCAGGTGGGGGTGGGGTGCTGCAGAGAGAGCCCAGCTTCTACCAGGGTGAGGGTTCATGTTACTCAAACCTATTCAGCAAAGGACTGATAAGAAGGTATAATAAAAAGACTGAGAAGATAGAAAGTTCTTTCCTAAGCCAAATAAACTTGCCATCCTTGAGGTAGGAAGCAGGCTGGTGAAAATTTGTCATATACTCAAGCAGTTCATACTTTCACAAGGCAATGGTATTCAACTTCACTGGTTTCTATTGCCTAGATTAAAGAAAATAACAGATATGTTCCCCACAACCATGTCCTCCACCCCTTTTGAGTGGGTGAGCACACGTACACACGCAGAAGTGATAAGTTGTCTTTTCTTTTTAAAGAGATTTAATCTCTACTCAGTGAACTTGGAAAAGGGAATTGTTTTAATCTGAAAATAAGCTTTCTTAAAACTGCTGTCAGAAATTACATAATAAAACCTTTCTCCTTGGTTTTGGTTGTAAAGATAGAGTCAATAGAAGTTGGCTGAAAATACAGTTCTTGTGACAACTTCTTACAAGATGGTAGAAGGCAGGTCACACTAGAGATAATGAAACTGTGGTACACTTTTTTTTCATCCCCATTAACACTGTCTAAATATTTAGGTACTTAATGGGTCATAATTTAAGTACTTACTGTGTATACTGTTTCCCCAAGGAGATGTAAAAGCAGGAAACTAGTTTTATTTTTCCTCCTCAAAAATAGCACCCCTCTGCCACCACCCATTCAAACAAGCAGTCCTTAATGCCTGGCACATTTCTTTCCATAATGTCTATCACACATACTATACTGGCTGATGGGCTGAATTTACTTGAATTCCACATGACTAAGCACACAGATGGTAGCTGGGGACATGACTTGCTGAGCTTATTCTAGAGTGTTGAACCCCTGTCGCAACTCTATTTTTAAGAGCTCTCTGTCTAACAGAGTCTCTACCTCATTGCAAATGGGCTGTGATGGATTCCAGTTGGCTGAGCCTCTGAGGTTGGAGGGAGCATCAGGCCCCTCTTCAACAGGATGTGGGAGCGTGCTTCTCACCACAAATTGAATTCTTGGGGCAAGATGAGACTGCTGCAGACTGGGCAAGGGCACAGGGAGGAGGAGATGGTGGTGGAAGCAGTGGGGCGAGCCCTCCCATTTTTCTCGGTGACTTGTAAAGCTAAAGCTGGAACTGCAGACAACCCCAGCAGCCAGCCTTGGGTGGTGAGGGGTAATATAGTCAGAAGAAGACACCTGGCATGAATGGGGTCTCTCTGGGAGCTGTTGCTTGGCTCCCCTCGGAGGGGGGACCTCGGCCATTGTCCTGCAGGAGGCTGGCCTAAGTACCTTAGCAGAAAACCTCTCTATCATTAGTCCCTCTTGTATTACCTCAGGCACCTGTTGCGCTGGATCCTCTCCTTGCTCCTACTGTGTTCTCTCTTTAGAGTGAATTGGAGCAGAGGAAGCAAGATAGTTCAGTGGCTGGTAAAGCTCAGATGGTGATGGCCCATTTTCCAAATTCGGTGTCACCCTGGACTCTCAAGATATATTGATCCTTTAGGCTTTTGTGTACCTTCTGTCTTTAAAGACCAGGCTTGAAAATCACCATCTTTCTACAAATGAGAGCCTTCGAACCTTTTTCTGGTTACACTACTAAATAGCTCCTGCACCAACACAGTCTTGACTTTGTCATGGCTTCTGACGGCTTACGCAAAATGGATAAGGAAGTTCAATAAGGCTTCCTATGTGTTTCTGAAATTTGTTCTGCTCTAAGTTTTTGACTCTTTGAAGCTAATGGCATGGTGACAGGATGCAGAGAATATAGAGTCCGATGCAGATAGTAGAGAACCACAAACAGTCCCAGAACCATTTATTTTGTTACTCCGTTTTATAAAGTTTTTATAGCAGATTTAACTTACATTTGCTCACTGTGTAATTCATGTAGCCTGAGTTAACTAAATACATCAAATTAGAGAACAGTCTCTCAGGAATTTACATTTTGACCAATGAACTTGTAGATAATTAAAGTGTTTTCACAGATATCTTACTAGTGGCTTATTTGGATCTTAAGATAATATTTAAGTATTGACAATTATGCAATATAAGTCCTCTCATTTTTCCCGGGCCTCCTACTCTGTCATCTCAAAGAGATCTTAATTTCATCTGCTATTTCTAGTGGTTATTCCATTTTTTTTTTTTTAAGTAGGCTCCACATGGGGGCTTGACCTCATGACCCTGAGATGAAAACCTGAGCTGAGATCAAGAGTCAGACACTTAACTGACTGAGCCCCCCAGGTGCCCCTGGTTATTCTATTTTTATATGTAAGTAGTATAAACCAGCCAAACCAAACTTACTTTGTTAAAAATATATGAAATTTGAAGTAAAAAATCTTGGTGGCTGAGAAGGATGCTGTTTGACACAGAAAAAAGAAAACAGAAATGCTCTGCTTCCTTTTTTCTCAGCCTCCACGTCCCCCCCAGCGCAGGCGCAAACACACAGACATGGGAGCTTGGACGGTGAATTCCCGCTCTACACTTGACTAGAAGTTAGAACCCAAAAGCATACGGCCAACATGGAGTGGGCTGGGGTAGGGAGATGAGGCCATCTGTGGGGTTTTCTAGAAACTTCCTTCCCCGCATGTGTAAGTTCTATGAGAAGAGAACTGCTCAGAAGAGGAAGGTGTTGGCAAGCTGATCAAGACAGGTTGCAGCAAGGGATCGAGAGTGTGAATGGAGAAAGTAAAACTAGACATAAGAAGTGAAGGGTTACGGAAGATTCCACAGAGACCTCACTCTACAGAATATGGCAGTGTGAAGCCCTTCCTCGTATTCCCCCCTCCCATTCCTATTCCATCTCTCCTTTTGAACTTTGAAGAAAATGCATTCAGTATTTAGTAATCAGGAGTGAACAGTACAATCACCTCATACCTCTTACCTCACTTCTCTATTATAAGTCACAGTAACAAGACTCTGCCATGAGATGAGCAATTTCTCTCACCTTTGTCACCATGGGGCTCTTTAGGGCAGGTTGCACCCTTTCTCATTAAAATTGTGATGCTCTCAATTTCAAGCTTTTCATGGTGTAGATCCTGCTTTTAACACTAGCTACCCTCTTCCCCCCCCCGCCCCCCGACCCCTCATCTTTCCAAGGTGTTTCGTGGCTTTAGCTGCTCTGGGTTTTCACTTATCTCTTCCTTCATACATTGCTTCATTTTTTCTGAGAATACTGGTGACTCCTTGCTAATGTGCCAGTGGTTCTAGTATGTGACACTTTGCCAATATCTAGTTTAAAATCTGTGCTTAATTAAGATCACTCATCTCAGGGTACAAATGACCTCAATACCCCCCCCCCAACTGTGTACACTTGTATAATTAGTGAAAAATGCTAGAGTTTGGCATTCTATATCTGTCACTAATTCTATTATTAGAACTAATAATCTCATCTTTTAAAGAGATTTTATTTATTTATTTGGCAGAGAGAGAGAGAGAGAGCACAAGCAGGGGGGAGGGGCAGAGGGGAGGGAGAAGCAGGCTCCCGCTGAGCAAGAAGCCCGATGCAGGGCTCGATCCCCAGGGCCCTGGGATCATGACCTGAGCCAAAGGCAGATGCTTAACCAGCTGAGCCACCCATATGTCCCCTAATAATCTCATTTTAAAGCAAAATTTCACACACAATATCTTATTTGATCCTCCCAAAGCCTGGTTTATTCCTATTGTCAAAGAAGGATAAACTAAGCTCAAGCACGTGGTAGAAAAGAGAACTAAACTGAGGTTTTCTAACTCTAAATCCTGTGTCTGCCACAATACACCATAGGAATCATGACTTTCTTTCCTTCTTGTATGGTTACGATTTTGAATTTAAATCTTCAGCTCACACAAGACAAATTTCTTATTCTGATCCAAAAAGTTTTCCACCTAACCCTAATGATTTGATCATGGCAGACGGTGTGTTAACACTTGTTCTACCCACAGTTGTGATCATAGCAGATCTGAGATGAGCAAAGAGACAAAGCAAGACAGGGGACGTAGGGCTCTAGGCCAATACATCCATTGACTTTATAACATCACAGGCAATCTGAAAAGGGTGAGAGAAGACAAAGACAAACAATTCTGCTTGCTTTATTTTTGATGTTTGGTCTGTGTGTGTGGGCTGGGGGTGGTACATTTATATAGAGGACTATATTAGATCTCTTTTCCCTCCAAACAACTGCCCCCTAGAGTCAGTGAGATGAATCCTCCATCTGGCCATTCAGGGGTCTGGGGCACCATTAAAGTTCATCCATTGTTCCCCTAGGATGGTGTTTATTTTTTATCTGGCTGCTGCAGGAAGTTGAAGGGTGTGAACTGATATAGCTAGGGAAGGAGGCTATGATTTGGGAAGGCCCATGGCAAAAATCAGATTTACAGCAAAGAATTCATATAAAATAACTCCTTCTGCCTGGATAAAATAATAATGAAAAAAAAATACCATTAACATCTATGGTTCATTCAAAGAACAGAAATAAAAAATTACACACACCAAAATCCCTTCTTATTTTATGATTTTTAAAATAGTGTGGTTTTCCTAAAGAATAAAGATACTACAAAGAGAGTCACCTATTATTTTAAAATAAGTATTTCCTTTAATTAAAATTTTAACCACCCATTAGGATGGCTATTATTAAAACCAAAAAACAGGGCGCCTGGGTGGCTCAGCCATTAAGCGGCTGCCTTCGGCTCAGGTCATGATCCCAGAGTCCTGGGATCGAGTCCCACATTGGGCTCCCTGCTCAGCGGGAAGCCTGCTTCTCCCTCTCCCACTCCCCCTGCTTGTGTTCCTGCTCTCGCTGTCTCTGTCAAATAAATAAATAAAATCTTAAAAAACAAAAAAACAAAACAAAAAAACCCCCCCAAAACAAAAAACAAACCCACCAGAAAATAACAAATGTTGATGACAAATGTGGAGAAATTGAGCCTTTGTGCATTGCTGGTGAGAATGTAAAATGGTGCAGCCACTATGGAAAACAGTATGGTGTTTCCTCAAAAACCAATCCAGCAATTCCACTTCTGGGTATATACCCAAAAGAAGTGAAAGCAGGGACTTGAATAGATATTTGTATACTCACGTTCACAGTAGCATTATTCCCAGTAGTCAAAAGGGGGAAGCAACCCACGTGTCAACAGTGGAGGAGTGGATGAGGAAAGAGTGGTATATACACACCATGGAATATTATTCAGTCTTAAAAAGGAAGGAAATTCTGATTAATGCTACTACATGGATGAGCCTTAAGGTCATTATGCTGAGTGAAGTAAGCTAAGTGTCACAAAAGACAAATATTGTGTGATTCCACTTATCTGAGGTACATAGAGTAGTCAAATTCGTAAAGAGTGAAAGTAGGATGTGGTGACCAGGGGCTGAGGGGAGGAGGCCATGGGGAGTTAGTGTTTACTGGGTATAGAATTTTAGTTGGGGGAAAAAGAAAACATTCTGGAGGTGGATGGCATTAATGGTCGTCTAACAGTGTGAATGTACTTATGGCCACAGAACTGTACATTTAAAAATGGTTAAAATGGCAAATTTTATGTTCTGTATATTTTACCACAAAAAAGTAGTAAAATTAGTTAAGCAGTATCTGAACAATTAGTAAACAAAAACTCTTTGTAGATGATACAATTGCTTTGATATTGTACCACAGTGAGATATTTTCTTTCTTTTTACCTCAGTTTTAGTGATTGGAAGAGGAAAATGGAAGTGACTCAAAATGGTAGAGAAAATGATCTTTCAACAAGATCAAGCTTCTATGTATACATTCTATGGTCCAGATGAAATTGTGTTTGAGAATATATATATATATATTTTAAAAGATTTTATTTATTTATTTGACAGAGAGAGACATAGCGAGAGCAGGAACACAAGCAGGGGGAGTGGGAGAGGGAGAAGCAGGCTTCCCGCAGAGCAGGGAGCCCGATGCGGAGCTCGATCCCAGGACCCTGGGACCATGACCTGAGCCGAAGGCAGACGCTTAACGACTGAGCCACCCAGGCGCCCTGTTTGAGAATATTTTTAATGACTTACATATAAATGTGGCAAAAATGTAAAAATGGACCAATGTCAAATTTCTAATATAAATAAAAACAATAAAAAACTACTTGAGAGGTATAAGCACACCTCACTGACTAAAGTCATTTTGATAGTCCATGTTCATGAATTGCAAGAATTAATATCGTTAAAATGTCCATACTACTCGAAGCAATATATAGATTCAATACAATCTCTACCAAAATTCCAATGGCATTTTTTCACAGAAATAGAACAAACAACGCTAAAATTTGTATGGAACCACAAAAAAATAGCCAAAGCTATTTTGAGAAAGAAGAACAAAGCTGGAGGAATCATTCTGACTGACTTTAAACTGTATTATAAAGCTATAATAATGAAAACAGTCTGGTATTGGCATAAAAACAGACACATAGAACAGAATAGAGAGCCCAGAAATAACCCATGCATATATGGTAAGTTAATTTATGACCGAGGAGTCAAGAATATACAAGAAAAGAATGGTCTCTCCCATAAATGGTGTTGGGAAAATTGGGACAGCCACATGCAAAAGAATGAAACTAGACCACTATCTTACACTATACATAAAAATTAACTCAAAATGGATTAAAGACTTGAATGTAGCACCTGGAACCATAAAACTCCTAGAAAAAAACACAGGCAGTAAGACCTTGACACAGGTCTTAGCAATGACTTTTTCAATCTGACACCAAAGCAAAAGCAAAAATAAACAAGTGGGACTCATCAAATTAAAAAGCTTCTACATTATTTGTTTCAGAGGTACAGATCTGAGATTCAACAGTCTTGCACAATTCACAGTGCTTACCGGAGCACATACTCTCCCCAGTGTCTATCACCCAGTCACCCCATCTCTCCCACCCCACCCCCCACTCCAGCAACCCTCAGTTTGTTTCCTGCGATTAAGAATTCCTCATATCAGTACCTCTGAAACAAATAATGCAATATATGTTAAGAAAAAAAAAAAAAAGAAGAAGAAGAAGGTAGCGGGAGGGGAAGAATGAAGCGGGGGAAATCGGAGGGGTAGACGAACCATGAGAGACAATGGACTCTGAAAAACAAACTGAGGGTTCTAGAGGGGAGGGGGGTGGGAGGATGGGTTAGCCTGGTGGTGGGTATTGAGGAGGGCACATTCTGCATGGAGCACTGGGTGTTATGCACAAACAATGAATCGTGGAACACTACATCTAAAACTAATGATGTAATGTATGGGGATTAACATAAGAATAAAAAAAAAGCTTCTACAAAGGACACCATTAACAAAATAAAAAGGCAACCTACTAAATGGCAGAAAATATTTGCAAGTCATACATCTAATAAGAGGCTAATATCCAGAATATATAAAGAACTCATACAGCTCAATAGCAATAAACAAACAAACAAACAAAAAACCAATTTAAAGAATGGGCAGAAGATCTGAGTAGATATTTTTCCAAAGAAGACATAGAGATGGCCAATAGACACATGAAAAGATGCTCAACATCACTAATCATCAGGGAAATGCAAATCAAAAGTACAATGAGGTATCGCCTCATACCTGTCAGAATGTCTGTTATCAAAAAACATGGAAACAGACAAACAAACAAAAAACAAACAAAAACACCAAAACCACAAGAGGTAACAAGTGTTGGCATGGATGTAGAGAAAAGGGAACCTTTGTCCATTGTTGGTGGGAATGCAAATTGGTTAAGCCACTGTGGAAAATAGTAGGAAGTTTCCTCAAAAAATTAAAAACAGAACTACTGTGTAATTCAGCAATTCTTTCTGGGTATTTATCTGAAGAAAATGAAAACACTAACTGGAAAAGATACATGCACCCCGATGATCATTGCAGCATTATTTATAATAGCCAAGATATGGAAGCAACTCAAGTGTTCATCAGTGAATGAATAGATAAAAAAAACCTATAGTATATATAAACAGTGAAATATTATTCAGCCACAAGAAAGAATGAAATTTTGCTCTTTGTGACAGCATAGATGGACCTCAAAGGTATTATGCTAAGTCAAATAAGTTAGTCAGAGAAAGACAAATACCATGTGATCTCTCTTATATGTGGAATCTAAAAATAAATAAAGTAAAAAGACCAAGCTCATCGATACAGAGACTAGATTGGTGGTTGCTAGAGGTGAAGGCTGGGGGTTTGGGAGAAATGAGTGAACTGTTTGGTTTTCTTTAGTTTAAATAAATTAAAAAAAAAAAAACAAAACCAAACACACACAGACAAGTGAATACACAGGTCTCCCACTGTGCCAACAAGGCAACCCCCACCACACACAGAATGTGTTTTGATCACTTCTAGAACTCTCGAAACTCATCCTCATTACCCATACAAATAATCAACTGTGAGACAAATGATCCAATGGAAAGTAAAATGAAGCTGAAGGGAAGGAAGTTGAAGAAAAAATCCACTGGGATCCTCGATCTCTTCTGCTCTTATCCTCACATTTTCATTGATCAATTCCTACTAAAAGAATTATAGCAATTTAACGGCAAGGTTGAAGTAACTTTTGGGGGATACCCTGATTCAGCATGGGTAAGTGGGATTGGGGTACAGATGATGGTTTCTTGTCTTTCTAAATGTTCTCTCTGTTTTCTACAACCACTATAGTGGGTTGAATGATAACCCGCTCTCCCCCTCAAAAAAAGATACGTTCATGTCTCAGAACCGGTGAATGTGATCTCATTTGGGAAAAGGGTTTTGCAGATGTAATTAAGGATCATCTGATGAGATCATCCTGGATTATCCAGGTGGCACTAAATCCAGGGATGTGTGTCCTTCTAAAATACGGAAGGGAGAAAGGTAAGAGAGGAGGAGAAGGCCATGTGAAGACAAAGACGGAGACTGGAGTGATGTAGCCATAAGCCAAAGAATGCCTGGACCCACCAGAAGTTGGAAGAGGCAAGGAAATGATATTCCTCCAGGGCCTTTGGAGGGAGCATGGCCTGGTTAACACCTTGATTTCAGAATCCTGGCCTCCAGAACTGTGAGAGAATACATTTCTGTTGTTGTCAGTCACCTCGTTTGTGATAATTTGTTGCAGGAGCCACAGGAAACCAACATGCCCACCTTTACAAAAGTTCAAAACCCCTTTGTGCTATTTTTCTATGAATGTCCAAGTGCCTGCATGGATGGGGTTCACGATGAAGGGCAACAAGTCTTGTTGCATGATTACCTTTTCTCCCCCACCATTTATTATCACCCCAGAGCAGGCAATCCTGCTGGGATTGTCCCTGGCTTGGAAAGACAGAGCGGGGAATGAGTGACATGTAGCAGGTGAGCTGGAGTGGCTTTTAACCTGCTCCTGGAAGCAAGGTCAAGGCACTGTTCTGACCGACATCCTCGGCGCGGACTCAGCAATATTATTAATAAAGCATATATTGAATTTATATACACAATGGGTTTGCCTGTTTCTTGTGCAAGTAAGGAGGCCAGTTAGCAGAAGTAGAAAAACAGGACAAGCCCTGAACTCTCCAAATCTATGAGAGAAACCAGCCACCAGCTTCTGATGAGGTTCATTTCAGTTTCTAAGACTTCCCATTGGATTTTTATCTCTGCCCAAACATATACATATTTGGTTTATTCCTAGTGGCTGGATACAGAAATGATTCGAACCTCCACCTCTTGGCACTCAGCAAGGATAGACATAAAGGCCTCGGACATATTTGACCCGGAGCTTTGATAAAAATAAGATTAAAATGGGTTAAGCAATTGCTTGCACTTAGCCTTCAGACCACTAGGTGTCAGTGTGGCCGCTCCATGAGGCTGCCATAACTTTAAAGAGTGAATTCCCCCTGGAAACCAGCTTTATTGAGCTCCCAGTCCAAAGAAGGGCCCTCTGGATTGGGGCAGGAGCTGGGGAGCATAGGAAGCCCCTGGTAGTTAAATGGATGGAAATGACAAGCAGGCAGCATGAATATGAGCCTTGAAAATAATTCCTCAAAAGAAATGGAATCCTTCCCAGGCTTTTCTTTTTAAAACAGAAGGCTGACTTCTCCCAGGGGGTCTCTTGAATTCACTGCGACTCCTTTGATATTTGTGATCACTTTTTTTTTTTGATCACTTTTAATGGAAGATTTTTAAAGATGTGGTTTTATTGGAAAGAACAAAGTCTTCATCTTGCCCTTCACCTATCATTTATCAGTATTTTCTTGGGTATTACAATATTCCAAGTTTGTGCCTTGCCTTGTGTATGCACGTCTGTTTTGTCTACACATAAATCTTTTCTGACAGTCTTGCAACATAGACAGAGAGTCCACAGCCATGACTTTGCCTTGTGTTCATAAACCCATCACTTTTTCTACATGGAATGGTCTCTACCTAATGCCAAAATATTTCAAGTGGCAAATATTAACGATCTATGATTCTGTATTAGTACACAATAAGTTCATATAACTGTAGACTCACACCAGCTCTCTGAGGTAAGTACTACTATTACCCTTACTTTTTAGAGAAGGAAACTGAGGCACAGAGCGGCTCGTGGCTCGCCCAAAGTCCCACAGCTGCTAGGAGGCTGAGTAAGAGGCCCATGCTCTTCTCTGAATTACCTCATTATAACTTTAATTAAAAGGTGGGGGGAGGAGGGGAGGCCTAATGAATTCTTCAGAAGAGGCAGAAATTCATACGCGAGGGCCAAAGGCTCCAACCGAATTTTGTTTCTAGTTACTGTGACTGTGAAAGATTTCCTCAGATCATTTGTAGCCCTTTGTCATCATTTGCCCCCTTTCGCCAGGATTCCTTCTGAGAGGTCAGGGTTGATGGCAGCATGGCTTCCCATCCCTGACCTGTGTAGAAATTTCACACCGATCCCCACCCCCTGCCAGATCTTCAGGTTTTGAGGGGGAATTGAAATTTGCTTCTCCTCCTCAAAAGGATGAGCACACACTCATCAGGAGCCAGGATGAAGGAAATTATCTGTGCCCAATAGGACCACGTTTCTGGTTCTGTGGCAGGACCTCACTTAATACCTGCGACACCAGAGGCTGGAACAGGAACATGTGACAGGCCCTATTATGAAACAGCGAGTGACAGAAACACTGTTATCTGCTTATCACCCTTCTGGCTGCAGTGAGGCTGCATTGGAGTGTCCGATGTCCACCTCTTCTGCCATTTTCCAGCAGAACTTTCTTGTAGTTATTTCAGCTAGCATAATCTATGCTGCCAGCATTTGGAGGTGGCACCTTTCCCTGCTGTAAAAAGTTACACATTTATTTGATAGAAGCCGTTACCTGGACTCCTGCAGAATGAGGTGGGAGGGTGGCCTCATTTAGTGAGTCTTCCCGGAGCCAGGCTGGGCGCCCCCCCTCACTTTTAGCTGTTGCGTCTGCTCAGCCTGTAGAGCCCAAGAGCTGTGGCACTTTCAGACACCTGGCAGGGGGATGTCCAGGGGAATGGTTGAGCGAGCCACCCCTCCCTCCCCCCACTGGGCTGACTGAAACAAGTTAAGTTCTGTTAAGTCCTCAGGATATTGAGTAAGAAGGGGGAGAATAAGGGGAACTAAAAAGTGTCTGTTCAGAGTGGACACTTCTGCTGACATTCCCACCAAGCATATGACATTTATAAGGGCAAAACGCAAATGAGGTTCTCCTGCCTGCCACTCTGCCCCTGGCATACAAGGGGAGGACCTAGAAGGCTTTGGTTCTATAATCTGCCTGCACACCTGGGGCTGCCCACCTGCTGTCGATTTGGGAGCTCCACTCCAAGACGTGGGCTATTTGGGACTTAATTGCATCTGCCGCTGGGATTTGAAATGGGTGCTGGACTATATGAGCCGATGGGGGCGCAGGTGGCAGAAAGCCCAATGGTTTCACGCTTTTTTGCCATTGGTGAAACTTTTCTTCAAACTCTGGAAAAACGGGAGTATTCAAATTAGAATCAATGGTGAGAGACTACCATTGGGATTAAGTGGGATTTTAACAAATTGTCGTTCAATTAAACTTCCTTACCTTCCTTTAATCAATCAGTCAATCAATCAATCAATTCATCCATCAGTCATAAACAGTAAGCACTACTGTATGGGCCAAGCACTGTGCTGAAACTAGAATAGTGAACAAGACAAGGTTCTCCTTAGTGTTTATAATCTTGTAGCGGTCGTGGTTAGACACGGCCACTTTCCTCCCCAGATAGTGTTTCTTCCCTTCCTCCACAGTAAGAATGTGTAAACCATGGCCCATGTGCCACATCTGGCCTATGGCTTGTCTGGAACAGCCTTTAAGCTAAGAATGGTTTTTATGTTTTTAAAGAGTTGCTAAAAAAACCCCACAAACAAACAGAAACAAGAACAACAACACATGACAAAGACTGCATGTAGCCTAAAATATTTACTGTCTGGTCCTTTGCAGAAAAAGTTTGCCAGTGCCTGTTTTATAGCAAGAGAATTCTTGTGTTTTAGCCAGGCATGCGACTACACAGAAGAGAACATTTTCTAGCCCCTCTGGCCACTAGATGTGGTCATATGGCAAAGATTTGGCCAATGGGATCAAAGTAGAAGAGATTTATGTAGCTCCTGGGAAGTGCCCTGGACCTGGGTCCTAGCCTGCTTTCCCCTCCGTGCTGGCTGGGCCTGAGCCACTGGGGTTCACTGATGACTAGGGCAACGCTTAGGGATGGCAGAGCCAGAAGACAGAAAGAGCCTGGGTCCTGGCACCAGGGAGCAATTCTACTGTCCTTGGATTTTGCTGGATAGGTATGAGGGAGGGAAAGGAGGAAAGAGAAGAAATGTTAACTTTTTAAAGCCAGTCTTCTGTTTGTTTCTTCTCTTTCCCACAAACCTCCCTCTGATGCCAAAGGAAACGAAATCTCCCCAAACCCAGAACATGCCTTCATGAAATGCATCTCCTCTCTTCTTATTTACCTGGTTAACTCCTGCTCCAGCCCCAAAGCACAATGTAGATGTCATCTCCTTCTGAACTCAGTCTTCGAGATGGGGCAAGATGTCTTTGCTCTGGCTTCCGAGGTGTCTTTTAGTTGCTGGAGACAAGTCTGTTTCTCCCACTGGGCCTTGAGCTCTTTAAGGGTGGGGACTATGGGTTATCTATCTTGGATCCGTAGTTCCTAATACAGTGCCTGTCACACAGATGGCACTTTATAAACATTGTTGAGTGAATTAATTTATTACAGGCCAAGGGCAGCTTCCTGGTTTGTGAGATAGTTACTTTTTTTACACATTTTTTTTTCCCCCCCGGAAAAGGTAAATCCAGCAATTTACACCTCTGGGGGATAGAAATAAATTTTGCTATCCAAAATGGGGGACAAGAAATGTACACATTTACAAAGATTATATTTAAAAATTTGAGTGTTCAAATTGAGTGGTAGCTATGCTTCTTGATAGTACCTGAAAAGTTTGCAAATTTAACAAAAATAAGTAAAAAGCTATGAGATGAGTTTGGTAATATAAGGAAATATTTCTGAAATAGATGAAAATGTAGATACCGAAATCTATCTTATATTGAGCTGATCTTATTATTATATAATAACAAACACTCAATTTTTCTATTTTTATGATTCTTCACAAAGGAAGAGATATACAATAATTTATTATGTGATAACAACATGATAATGATGATAAAAATCCCATTTGGTTCTCCCCGCCCCCCTCTATGTTATGTGGCTTATAATCAATAAATGCAAAAGTAAAAGCACTGTTTCTGGCATAAGCCTATTTTACTGTATGCTCTGGAAATCATGTAACCATTCTTGTGAAGCAACAGATTAATGTATGACTTGAAAGTCACTGTATAGCAGTAGTATTTTTTCCCCCTTCATTTAAAGGAAAGAATACCAAATACGAGAGGCATATTTTTCTTCACATATAATCCCTCTTGAGGTGGTGTTAACAAAGGTGGGGTTGGAAAGAATGACTTGCATTGTATTTTTTAAGGAAATCAACAATGTAATATTGGATTATTATTCAGGCATCTACTTTTCATTATTTTTGCAGCTCCTCACTAAATCTTTTCATAAATTACGAGCAAACCTGAGCAATTACATAAAATACAGTCATTCAAAGGTTTCTTAGCTCAAATACTAGCTCTTACATTACATCTGCTGCAGAATTACAGCTAACCTCAATGCTTCTGGATATTTTATGAAATGTTGAGGACTCTCCCTTCCCCCAGCAAGAGCAATTCTAAGAAAATGATGAAGGTCTCGATGAATAGCTCATTCTTTGTGGCCTTGAATACCGGGCTTTTTCTTCCCCATTATGTGCAGCTCTATTGTGCAACGCAAGGGAATAAAATACCATAGGGTGAAAAGTAGTGAGCTGGGGGGTTATGCAGTGAGGATGGAGGAAGTCAGCTTACTCAGCTCATTGCTACCTGCATCCATATCTATTTAGGATATCAGAATTTCTGTCTTTACAGTCCAGGCAAATTCTTCTATTATCCCTATCTCACCCCATCCTCATCTCTATCCCAGGTTGAGAAACCTTACCCTATTTCTATCTGGCTGGTATCATTACTACCTGCACCGTGGGCCTGTTTATACTTATGGCTGTCCATATGCTCGCTTTTCTGTTCTCGAAATAAAATGTTGCACTATTGTTCTTGTAC
Source organism: Mirounga leonina (assembly GCF_011800145.1). Lineage (NCBI taxonomy): Eukaryota > Metazoa > Chordata > Mammalia > Carnivora > Phocidae > Mirounga > Mirounga leonina. The sequence goes on from NW_023270871.1 coordinate 4,491,979, forward strand.
TTTAGCAATTATAACATTTATCTCCTCTTAATTTAAAAAAAAATGACCGTTAATATTCTAGTCCCGCAGGTAGAGACATGAAGCCAAAGGCCGGTCGAGCCAACCTTCGAGGACAGGTGATCTGGTTCTGGTGGCTATGACAGGAGCACTGTGCCATTCAAAGTCCCCTGGGACTTGTTCAGAAAACAAATCATGGATGTGTTTGCAAGAGAAAATGATTTGGCCTCAAGTTAGGTTTTAGCACCATCCCGCTGGCTTCCCTTTCCTTGAGATCTGGAGGTAGTGTGAAGACGGATTAGGCAGCCTTCCCCCTTCTGCTTGCTCAGCAAGCGAGCGCATTTGGCAGGAGAGCCCAAGCTTTGCCCCTGCTCCCGACTCCTGAGCAGCAGATAAAGCCCAAATGAATCCACACCCTCCCGAAACTCGCCATTGCCCTGCTGACAAATGTCCAGTTGTCGGGAGCTTCGTCGTTAAGCCCATCACAGCCTGGTCACAGGTTATGTGAAGTGTGTGTTCCTAGCGTGAGTTCACTCTCCGCTGTCAAAACTCGTCATGCCCAGGCACGCTGGTAACTCGCATGAGAATGGACCACGTAGAGAGAAGCCAAGAAACAGGTTCTGCCTATTTTCTTTCACTTTAAACAGCTACTTCCCCTTTCCTCCCCTCATAATTCCTACCCACAAATCAGAGAAACATTACAACCTCCAAGGGGCAGGGCAGGCTCCAGGTTCATGTGTTTAAAAAAAAAGGTGGTTTTTCTCTACTTTCCTCCACCCTATCTCCTCCTGACCCCACCCTGCTTCCTCCAACCTGCTCTTGCTTTTTGCTTCTTGGGAAAGCAGAAAACTAGCGGAGGGACATGAAAGATTTCTCCAACTCTCAGCTTCTTACATTCTACAAACACACTCAAAGTAAGAAAAGGTACAAGGACTTGAACAACTTCCAGTGGTTCTGCTATGGGGGGTTTTGTTAACCAGCACGCCCTGGTTAGCCAGGCCAGCAAGTTTTGAGAAGTGGGCAGGCAAGACCCACGCTCGTTTCTCCCCTTCTCCTTCGGATGCTCTCGTTTCTTGAGCTGTGGTCATGCAGAAGAGCGGTCACTCAAGATTCTTGACTGTGTATAGCTAGCAGTAAAATATATTTGAACATGCACCCTTAATATGGGGATGTCTTTTAGTGAACCTTATCTATCTATCTACCTATCCATCCTCACACACGTATATTACTTTGCAAATATTCTTTATCCATTATAAAATGTAAACAAAAATAGAAAAGGTGAGATTTTAAAAATATAATCTTTCTAACAATTTCCCTTCATGTCCAACAAGCCGTCTTGAGCCTCCTTCTGTTGTATTCACTCCACTTTGGAGACTGCTATTGAAAAGAATGGGAGGGAAAACCAACGCACTAGAAGGTCGGCAAAGGGCATTAGGGATGTCAACAAAACCATGGTGTTCCCTACTGACTGGTCCCACCCATTCAAGTGGGTTTAAAGTTCCTACTTTTGCATCAAGCACCCCCAGGCCTTCTGTCTGGTCTAAAGCCTGTCTCCCCGCACCAATCTGCCCCAGCTACATCATCTCTACTGGATCCGCCCGTGTGTTCAGTTCCGAGGTATTCACTGTTGCTCTCTTGCCCAGGTAACCACCTATGGGACATCTTCATCTGAATGTCCAACAGGCATTGCAGACACTCATTCACACGAGACTGAATGGTGAGCTGAAAATCAGCTTTAGACTCGCTTCTCTGACTCCTGCGTTCACATCTGCTAAGACGTGTCCCGTTCCTTCTGTGACTCACAGGGCTTTTGAACCCCACTTACCCATCCTCCCCAGAGTGCTGTCTTTATTATTTCCTGCCTCTTTAACTGCAATGGCTTCTTATTAAATTGTTCTGCCTCTAATCCTTTCTTCCCAGGGCTGTCAAGCATGATCTTCCTATGATCAACTGGATCATGTCTCCCGAAAGTCCTCCAAGTGGCTCTCCAACCCTTCAGGAAACAAAAATCAAAACGCCTTCACATGGCACCTGAGGCTTTCCTCCATCAGTCCTGGCCACATCACATCCCCAGCTGCACGAGGCATAGTTTCTGCTACTCTCATTCCATACCTTCTTCCCCTCCTTCTTCTTCACCTGGGGTAACCCAGTCTTCTTTAAACTCCACTCAGAGATTACCTCCCCACCAAAGCCTTCTCTGACCCTCCCTTTGAGATGTTCAGAGTACCCACTGCATCAGGTGATAATGTATAATATCTGGGTTCACTTGAACTTGCCTGGGGTAGGTCCCAATTCGTAATTTATCTGAGAATAGGAGTCCTCAAAGTTTTGTGTTCAGAAGAATAAGTGGAGGTGTTTTTAAAAGCATGATTCCAGACTGAGGAGATTTAGGGTAGAACCCAGCAATCGTGCTTTGTAGCTGCTCCCTCTCTCAAGTGATTCTCATCTAATTCATCCTTGGAGTTTAGCAATGTCAGTGCTAAGGCCTATCAATAAATAGCAATGAAAGAAGGAATTCTTTCTCTCTCGTCTTTCCATGCCTACTAAGCAAATGCATGAATGTGAGCTGAGGCAAAGGTTATATTGATTATTGATAATGCTTTTGGAAGTGGGACTTTGGATGGACCACATCTGGGTGCAGAGATACACCTCACACCACGAATCTGGCCTGTGGACCTGCTTTTGTTGCCTATGTGTATGAGGATGTGTACACACATATACACAAATTCATATAAATCATATTTATTAGCAACAATTAAAAATAGTTTTGAAAAACGTAAAAAGGTAGGGGAACTCTTCCGGATTAAAAGATGCCAAAGGGACATAATAAAATGCAAGAGGTACAGCTTGATTGGATCCTGGTTTGAACCAAAAACAAATTATAGAATAATTTTGGGACAATTGGAGAAATTTTAATATAGTCAATTAAATGATAAAGAAATTTTTACTCTTCTTAGGTGTGATAATGGTATTATGGTTAAAATGGAGACTGCCCTTGTTCTTAGGAGAGATATGCTTACATTTTTAGGGATGATTGTCATAATTTGCACAACTTACTTTCAAATGGTTCAGAAAATCATTTATACATAGACATATAATGTGGCCAGGTGTTAACAATTCGGTGAATTTAACTGGAAGTGAATATAGTTGTTTGCTGTACTATCAAGCTAAGCTTTTCTGTAGATTTAAAACTTTAAATATAAAAAAATGGGGAACTGTAAAAACTAGAGCAATTTCACGTAAACATTCAGATTTGTGGCTTTCTTGGAAAAGTCTGATTTCTCAGTACAACAATTAGCTGGAACTTCACCTGGCCTCCATAATTTGCTGTAACTACTTGGCTCATTGAAATCACCTGCCTGGCCCCAGGAAGCATTTGATTTGCAAACCAAGAATCCGTGAAATTCTGCTGGATTCTCTTCATAGGATTGTTTCTCTCTCTCTCTCTCTTTTTTTAGGATTGTTTCTCTTGAATCCAGTAAGACTGACCTAAAGTGCCTTTTTCTGGGGAAGGCCTTTCACCTTGAGAAGCCCTCACAGGAACCAGAAAACAGGTCTTGAGCTAGCCATGTAGGCTACGTCTGCTCTTGACCCACACACCAAGCTCAGTGCATCTCTTCCAGCAACCATAACCAGATCCAGATGAGGTGAAAGATCCAGTCAGCAGCAATGGGCGACTCTTAACTGGAGCGGTCATTATCCCCACCTTCTAGGGTTTGGGGTCCTGATCACCGAACTCAGGATGAGCAGAGCTGACCTTTGTTGGGACACAAAAAAGCAACCTCAGAAGAGTCGCAGTAAAATCAGGATAGAGACTATCTTTGGGAAGCCACGTAGGAGAGGGGGAATGATGACAGATTTCAACTTTGTATCTATGCTTTATTCATTTCATATTTAGAAAACACTTCAAACAGGACAAAATTCTTGGTGATGGGCCAACTGGTGATTGTTATATATTTCTTTGTGCCTTTTTTATTTAAAAAATTTCTCAAAAATTGGGGAGGGGGGTGGGAGGATGGGTTAGCCTGGTGGTGGGTATTGAGGAGGGCACATTCTGCATGGAACACTGGGTGTTATGCACAAACAATGAATCATGGAACACTTCATCTAGAACTAATGATGTAATGTATGGGGATTAACATAAGAATAAAAAAAATTTTCTCAAAAATGACAAATCCAAAGGTTGTTTTTGCCTCACAAGGGATAGGAAGATCTCCACAAGTGCTCCATGCCACGGACATGCCAGCTTTGGAAATACTGTCACCTCCTGCAATGTGCTGCCGACCTCCATCAAGAACTGAAGGCACAGGAAGTGGAATCATAAGGCTCCAGTTTTCCTTAATACTAAGAGCCGCAGATTTTAATTTTAAATCACCAGGGTCAACAGTTTTTGATGTGGTATTTCCCCTTAATTCCCCCAGCAGCTAAAAAAAGGGGCTAGCAAAGGAAAATACAAGACAAAAAATGTGTGAGATCTTTTTTATATATATGATATAATTTCCCTTCTCTCTCTCTCTCTTTCTTTTTCGACTGTGGAAGCTAATAAAACAAGATCCCTCACTTATGATGTAATCTTCTCTCTTTTTTTAATTTTGGAAGCTAATAAAATCTAAAAACACTGCAGTACTACAATGGATGACTCCTTTGGGATTTAGTTAAATATAGCCTTTTCTTACTGTAAAATTAGAACGGTTCTTTCTGTTCATTCTAACCTCAGCAACACATGAAAATAAAATGGGATTGTATAGGGGCTTTCTTTTGGGGCAGCATCATGCAGAGCATCTCATTTCTCTGTGGACAGGCCAGAGCACACAGGGACCGGGGTCAGTCCTGATCGAATGTCCCACCTCATGGGCTGAGCTGGGGCTGGGGCTGGGGATCCCAGGAATGGTGAACTGAGTCTTTTGGAGGACAGGGGCTGAAACTGTCTTACTAAAGGAAAGACTTAAGACACCAGTAGGACTAAGGACCTTCCTGGGTTGGGCCTCGGTGTATATATATCATCCCTCAAGTTGACAAATGGAGACAACTGGCTGTCCGTGCATAATGCTAAGCTAATTCGTCCCACAGGCCCACTCTCCGCAGTGCAAAGGGAGTGGCTGTGAAAGGAGAAAATCCGAGGAGAGTTCAGCCTTTGCCCAGAACCAAATGAGCAACTAACAACTCCCCTGAGCTGTGTCAGTTTGCAGATGATCTAAGCAGAATGAGTTAGAGCTCTAAGCTCCTTTAAGTCTGACCAAGAGGGGTGAGTTTGGGGCACATCCTTGGATATTCACTTTTGATATTTGTTTGCCATAACTAGGGATATAATTTGACCTGCTCTATAAAATTAATAATTACAGCTACCTTTTACTGGGTGATTAACATATTCCAGGCAAGACACCCAGGCCTTTTTTTTTTTTTTAAAGATTTTATTTATTTATTTGACAGAGAAAGACAGCGAGAGAGGGAACACAAGCAGGGGGAGTGGGAAAGGGAGAAGCAGGCTTCCCGCTGAGCGGGGAGCCCAATTCAGGGCTTGATCCCAGGACCCTGGGATCATGACCTGAGCTGAAGGCAGACGCCCAAGGCTGAGCCACCCAGGCGCCCCAGCACCCAGGACTTTATATATATTACTAAATTTAGTCCTCACATAATTACTATACCCATTTTATAGATAAAGACACTCAGGTTTAGAAATGTAAAATGAGTAACCTAAGGGGCTCAAGAGGCCCTTAAACTTAAGTTTGTGCGATGGTCCAAATCCACATTCTTAAATACAGCCAGTGACTTTCAAACCTGGCTTTGCAATAGAATAATCTGGGGTACTTTTAACAAATGCTGATGGTTAGGCCCGTGTGGTCCAGTTAAAACTCAGTAGTTGGGTGAGGCGCCTGGGCATCTGTTTTCTTTAAAACCCCTAAATGATTCTAATGGTCAATCAAGATCAAGAATTTCTGAATCACCTTTTACTACTCCTAATATAACCTAGACCATCCTATAGTGTGGTAGGCAGAATAATGACCCCTCCCCCAAAGATGTCCACCTCCTAATCCCTCGACCATGAATATGCCACCTTATATGGCAAAGGGGAATTTGCAGGAAAGCAATTAAGTCAAGGATCTTGAGATGAAGAGACTATTTTGGATTATCCAGGTGGGCTCAATGTACTATAAAGGTCTTATACAGGGAAGACAGAGGCAGGAATATCAATACCAGAGTGATGCAGCCTGAGAAAGACTCCATCGGCTATTTTAGATTTGAAGATGGAAAGAGGCCATAAGCCAAGGAATACAGGCAGCCTTTAGAAGCTGGAAGAGGCAAGGAAATGAATTCTCCCTGAGAGTTCCAGAAGGATCACAGCACAGACAGAACCTTAATTTGACTTGGTGAGACCGATTTTAGACTTCTGACCTACAAAACTATAAGATAATAGATTTGTGTTGCTTTAAAACATGAAATCTGGCCTTTCGCTTATACTATAAATGATACAGTTATATGTCAGGCAATTTTTCATATGCTCAATGGCCATCTATCCGACTGTCCATCCACTTGCCTGCCCATCCACCCACCCATCTATCCATCTATCCAGAAAACACTTGCTAAAACCTACTAATGGCATGAAGCATGGATTGTCTTCTCCATTTCGTTGATGGGCAAACACAGAGAAATTAAGAGCTAAGGCAGGATTTGACTCCCAGTCTTTGGATCCCTAAATGCACTGTTGCTGGTTTTTTTTTTTCTTTTTTCTTTTTTCTGTATCATGTTACCTCTGGAGTTTCTAATTACTAGAATCCCAGGCCCTGTGGGTAGGGATTCAGATATTGCTATAGCTGACCAACAGAGGAAGTATTTTAGTGCACGTAGAATTTGGTAACATTCTTTAAGGCATAAAGTTGGTGAAGTGAGTTTGCCCTCCATAGCTGTATGGCTGAGTCAGCCCTGCCAGATGAGTGTTTGGAGTCTTCTCCAATCTCCAACCTCTATAGCATAGGATATCTAGTAATGGTCAGGCCATATTTTGACCTCTTTGCTGAGAGTGGTACCTATAATGACATAGGACCCAAGGTCTGAGATTGGGTTATAGCAGATTTCAAAATGTTTAAAAGCTGTAGAAGACTTTCTTCTAAATGAAACCTGTGTTAAAATAGATATAAGCAAAAATCACTCTAGTAGAGACAGGGATGTGTATGTGAGAACCTCTTTTTTCTCCTGCCACGACCCTCTAATATACCTGCTTGGAATTGCCAAGCATCCCAGCATTTTAAAATTATTAGGCTATAGTATTAGTGAGAGAGTGGGATGACTGATGGTCCTAGGCTAGGCATAGTAAGGATGGAGCATAATCTTGTACAAATATCTTTCCATCTTAAAAGGAAAATATATTCAAGTTTTATATCCTGATGTTGATTGATATTGATTAGGAAGAGGAGGAAGATAAAAAAGATGAGGAGTAAGAGTTATTGATCAAGATTTCTGCATCAGGGGGAGGCAGTGTGATGAAACAACAACAACAAAAAATCACTTAGCTCAAAGCCCAACAGCATCTGAATATACTGAGTACCTTTCAGGCTACGAGACATTCTGTCCAGTGCTGTGGTCAAAGATGAATAAGACAAAATCTCTGCTCTCAAGAAACTCAAGGCTATTTGGAAGACAAACGACATACCTGGAAAATTCACAGTACAATGACTATTACAGGGCAGTATGTTCCAAATGCCAAATAAGCAGGCCAGACGTGAGGAATTATTATGCATCAGAGTGATTCAGAAATGCTACTTGAGGCAGTGGTAGAACTGGGGGGGGGAGATGCGAGACCAGGAAAACAGTGTAAATACTGGGAGAAAGAATGTTAATCAGGAGTTGCTCCAGGGCTCCGTAATACTCAAAATTCTTCTAACATGGCTGGGAGGTGGACGGAGTGTTTCTCTTTCACAGAGCCAGCAACTGAGGCAGGGAAGTCTAGGTTCTCACAGAATCAGAAATCCCCAGCTGCACTCTGTTCATTCTGACCACATCGCCATCATCCTTGAGTGGGGTGCCGTTGACATGGTGTCTACGTAAGGTTGGGTCACCCAAGTAGTAATAGATTTTTACGTGGGTGGTAAGACTTGAAAAGTGATTGTAAAAAGTGATGCAAGATAGAGAGAAACTACAGGGACACAGAAGTATGTCATCAAACTGGTCTCTCTCTCTGAGCTTTTGGGGAATGGATCAGGGTACGTCAATTAGGAGTGATGACCCTCTTCTGAGCCAAAGATAAGAGTGGTTGAAAGAAAGAGACTGAAAGCTGCTTGTTTGAGAACATACACATGCACACACGTTTCCCAATGCCCTTCAGCAGTCAGTTTTAATTAAAATGGACATTGAATTATTTTACAAAAGGGACCAACTAAATAAAAACTTTCCTATTATTAGGCCATGTTACCTAAAAATATAAATCGTATGACACTAAACACACTAATAAGCCACTGGGAAGATGAGTCAGGGCTAGTTTGGACACTGGTCTACCCATTCTCTTTGCAATAATCCATAGATGATGTGCAGCAGGTCTCAGAAACTATCCGTGTCCTGCTACCACGTATCCAGCCTCAGCCCAGGCTGCCGGCAGACTCAACCATCTCCTTAAAGTAAAACTGAATCCTCATTTAAAACCAATGTAAGTGCAGCATTTTAGAGTAAATATTTTATGAAACAAAACAATTGGTATGCAACTGGAAAGAGCTAGCAAATATTTGGCTGGGCAAATGAATGGTTTGGTTTATGAGAAGAGAGTAAAGGAAAACTTCGATGTAGCCTCCAAAAAGCTGTGGGTAATTAGTTGATTGGATGAAGAACCACGGTCAGCATCTTTAGTAGAGTCTGGCCAGCTTAGAAACAGGGTTCCATTTGATCTTTCTCTTCTTGAGTTAATCATTGTCTGGGGGCCCATTTATCTTATATCGGTACTCACCATAGTCCAGACCAGTAGTTCTCAAACTCTCTGGTTTCAAGACCACTTTGCACACTTAAAAATTATTGGAGGACCTCAAAGAGCTTGGGTTAATGTGGGTATTGAGACAATGTTCATTTATTTATTAATTCATTTAAAATAACAATAATAAATCATTACATATTAACATGAATAACACTTTTATGAAAAAATATGGTTTCCAAAACAAAAATTTAGTGAGAGGCATAGCATTGTTTTACATTTTTGCAAATGTCTTTAATGTATGGTATAATAGAAAACAGCTGTACTCTCAGGCTTGGTCTGCCTTCGGTCTGTTGCGACACACTGTTTTTGGTTGAAGAATATGAAGATATGGTCTCACACAGATATGTATTTGGAAAGGGAAGACTATCTTAAAAGCCTTTCCAGATAATTATGTAGCCTCTGGAATATTCCACTGAACATTCATGAGAGAATGAGAATAAAAAGGGTAAATAACATTGTAGTATTATTATGTAGATAGTTTTAACATTGTGGATTCCCTTAAAGGGATTCGGTGATTCTCCAGGGTCTTCAGACCACACTGAGAACAACTGTTCTAGCCCTTCTCCCGGTTATATGCACCAGATTTGTTTCCAGGGGACATGGGCTTTCCTGCTATTTGTGACGATTCTCCAAGTAAACCACCTGTGGACTCCAAATGTATGATATCCAGTCTTATTTCTAGGTGCTCTAACAGAATTTTCTATCTAGTTCCATAATAATTGCCCCATCATTACATAGATCAGTCTGATTTTGCATGGGCTTTTGAGGAATCTGAGAAAAAGGTTACTCATCAAAATTGTTTTGTTTTTAATTGTATTTGTGTCTTTAGTAAAATATTATTGATACTTAACACACTCAACTCCAGGCAAGGTTACATATTTGTTAATCTTAGTTAATTTATATATGCGAAAATATGTACCGGTTGTCTCTTACGGGGCTGTGTCCTAGGTAACGGAATTTTAAGACTGAAGCAAAGAGTTCCATTGTGCCAGGAAGCTCACAGTCCTTGAAATACTAAGGTAATTACAAAAGCACACAGTTCATAAACAAAAACTCAACCGTCAGTTTAAATTCCTTGGAAGAAGAGACGCCGTTGTGGCTTGTGGGGCAATGGAACTGCTTTCCTGTTCATATGACAACGAGGGATGGGGCAGGAATGACGGCTGCCGGAAAGCCAGAAATGAGGAGGGGATCACGGATAACACCCCAAGGAACAGCTTTTCCTTTCACAGTCAGCGCAGATCTTAAAAATATTTTTCTTGAGAAATGAACAAAGGTGACATTTTTACCCTTTGGGCTTAGAAGCAGGTCAGTGCACATTTCGAAAATAAATGTCCTGGCTGATTTGATGCAGATGTCAGCCCCAGCTGTCTAAGCAGGGGCAGAGGGGGTGTCACCAATTTGCCACAGATTGACATTGAGCATTTTGGCAGAATTCATGAAACGAAGACTGCTTGTTTGTAGAATAGTTTGTTTCTCTTTCTGCTGCTTAAATCTTTGCTTACAAAAATGCATGTTATGATGCCAGATCACTGAGTGTCTGTAAAGAGCCATCTTTAGTCTACAAACACATGTTAAACATTTTTGAGCACTGATTAGGCACCAGGTGTCATGCCGAGTGAATAAAAGATGAATGAAACCCTAACTTAAGATAGCTACTTATTTACAGGAACTTGTAGCTAATATATTATCAGCTGCTCTCAATTACATCAAATATGTTACATATTTCTCAACAAAACCGTTGATGAGCTTCTAGAGAAGTGATGTCCAATAGGATTTTTTTGTGATGTAGAAATTTTCTATATCTGTGCTGTTCAATATGGTAGCCATTAACCATCTTCTGTTATTGGGCACTTGAAATGTGGCTAATACAACTGAAAAACTGAATTTTAAATTTTATTTGATTTTAATTAATTAACATTCAAATAGCCACATGAGGCTAGTAGTTATAGTATCAGACAACACAGTTCTAGAGGATCAGAACTGTACAATAAACCTTTGCTTTCTAAATCTGTCAGCCTCATAAATTCTGAGCATGTAATAGGATTTTAAATGATACTTTTATATTAAATGATATTACTCATATTGCTATTAAGGCTTAAATCTGGGTTAATGAGAAGATTACACTACTTACTTTGCTCTGAAGTTAAGAATAGATTTAAAAACAGCCATTAGAAGATTTATGGGACTAGATCTCTAATTTAAAGAGACAACATGTCTTGGAAAATCTGCTGGGCATTCTGGACTTTCATAGACTCAAGAAGGCATTGGGGCTTTCTGAGATTATAATAATCTATAAATGGAAAAATTAAGGTAGTAGATAAATTTGGCAAAAGAGTAAAAGCAAATACAGTAAATAAGGGCCATTAACGTCAACCCAATCTCTTGAGGAGGAACTCTAATGCTTTGACAAGAATTCAGAAATTGAGATGTCATATATCCATAGAGACAGGGCAACACTAAGAATTATGGGGGCTTTGCAGTCAAAGGTTTTCAGCACAGTTGGACAAATAAAAATAAAAACGCAGACAGCCACATATCAATGCAAGAGAACAATAAAGAACAATCAAAGGATTCTCAGGTGATGGCAAATTATTCATTGTCACACAAGAGGTTTGGAAAGAAATGTGAGTTCAGAGGAAGCTTAGCTCACATTGGACGAAGGCAGGGGAAAGAGTGTGTTGTTTGAAGTCAGGCTGAGATCTGAAGTCTTAGCTCTCCACCACTGAATCAATTTTTGTCCTTGGCCAAATCACTTAACCCGAGTTTCAACTTTCTTATCTATAAAACTGGAATACTATTAGCGAGCATGCAAGGTTGCTGTGAAGGCTGGCCCAGGACCCAACACATAGTCACATACTCAAGACTGCGAGGCTCCTCAAGTAGTTACAACTACTCACTACTACCCTCAGGATCTTCTGGAAGCAGAGCAAATATAAGAAAATGCGATGGTGTAGGTGACAGACCATGAATAAGTGAATTTAACTTGAATAGAGGTTGTTGGAGGAAATAGGAGGAAATATGTTTAACGGGTAGGATAGGCCCACATAATTTCTTTTCTTTCAAATTCTGACAAAAGAATTTGGGTTTGACTGTCATAGGTAATGAGAAAAAACTGTAAGCTCATGCCAAAAGCACTGAGTAAGTGGTTTAGGCAGTGCCACCACCAAAGATAACCTGAAGAAAGGCAAGGAAGGCAGTCAGGAGGATGTTACCATGATTCAAATATGAGAGAATGATCTTGGGTGAAATGGTAGCTGCAGAAATGGAAATTAAAGGGCAAATATATGAGACATCTTGAAGAAAGAATGCATTGCATTTGAGCTTCCCAGCCTGGCTGCCCTACTGTTAGAAGTGAGTTGAGATACTGATACATTAGTTCCTTGGGGGCTGTGGGGATCACCCTACCCCTCACCAGGCAATTACTTCCAGACACAAGTAACCTTTTTCGGTTTACTCAATCCGTCCAATATCATCATTTCCTGTGTGGGAGGTGACGTGAAAAATTCTGATAATCACTGAACTAAGGTGCTTAGTTCCAGACTGGATATAAGGAAAGAAGTAAATCAAGAGTTCAAATGATGGACAACACTTGAATTCTTCAAGACAAGGTGGGTGGTTCTGATAGAAATGGTGTAGGTGGAGAAGGGAACTGGTTTGGACAATTTGGTTTTGGATATTTCAGTTGCTGTGAATATGGAATATTCATGTGAACAGGTAGTTGGGGAGACAGGATTAGAACAAAGAGGAGAGGTTTCTTAGAGATGGAGATGGCTTGCGTTGATAACAGAAAACAGTCAAATGCATTGGGCTAAAACACCACCCAGAGGATGTGGATTAATGCTTTGCTATCAACTTGTCTGTACCCCCTTTGTCTCTAGTCTGCTCTGTTAACTATTTTCATCTTCATAGAGAAGTTTTGTGATATTTACAAATCATACAAATATGGGAGGGAAGGCTAATACATTGGCTGATACAATCAAGATTCAGAATGATTTGTTGACCCTAAACCAAGAAGATAAAAATGAACAAGTGTATCCAGCAATGCAAAGGTACCTGGTGCCACCAAATTATATGCTAGATGTGCGAGTACTGTGGGAGTAAACTTCAAGGAAGCCCGAGAAAGAGAAAGGGAACGCTTTACCCTTTGTTAGGTAAATTTTTCACTCTTTCCTTCGGGCCTCTCCCTAAAGAAGTCACTTGTAACTTGGCAAAGATTCAAATATTTAATTAAGCTAAGATTGATTTGTTTGCAATACTTGTGTGGGCCAACCCACCTGTCTACTGAAGAACGGGCAAAAAAGAGCAGCTATTGTGTGAGGAGAAAGCCAGATAAGAACAATGAAGTCTCTGTAGTCAAAAACAGAACTACCAGGAGAGACAAAAAGGAAGCCTCAAGCCCTCTAAGTATTTGTACGTAATTTCTACAATAGCTCCATCGAATCAGGAGGAAGCGCGTCCAGTGGCTTATCCAAAATAACGAAACAAACCCAAAGTAAGTAACATCATTTAGAGGGGCTTAATAAACCCATTGAAAAGCTGAGTGTATCAGGGTGGGGCTTTGTTTTATTTACCTCTTGCCTCCAACAGCTGAGCTTTCAAACCACTTCCCCTCCTAACACGCGAAAACCACTCTACGGTGTGGAGAAGGCTGAAGATTTCTGGTGTGTGTGGGAGAACAGCAAGTGCCTGTTCGGGCAGCCCCGCTTGCTTAGGAAGCCTTGGGCAGAAGTGGATCACTCTAAGGAAAGTGTCACCACCCCAGGGTCTCCCCGATTTTGGGTTCTGGGAGATGGACAAAGTAGAAAGGGACATAAACTTCAGTTCCCTGGATTTGGAGCTCTCTGACCCCAGGTCAGCTTATCCACTGCCCCACCCCCACCTCGCCAACCTTCCTGTTCCTTCCCATCTCCTTGTCTTCTACTTCCCCCTTTTTCTTGTTTCTCAAAACCAAAAGTGGTGGAGAGGTAGTAAAAAGGGAGGGAAATGAAGTCACGGTTGGGAGTAGGGGTGGTGTTCCATACTGTTGCCTTTTTCCTCCTCATTTCTAAGGTGGCCCCGTGTAGGCCAAGGAACAAGGACAGCTGAGTCGGTTGCGCACCACACAACCGGAGGGTTGTGTGGCGTGTGATCCAGAGCACTTGCCAGGGAGAGATCTACCTTATTTGAAAAGCAGGTGGGGTGGAAAGGGGCCTTATTGTTTTGGTTCCTCTGAATTCACCCTGCCTCAGTTTAAGCTCTCCTTTTTGCTGGAGGGCCCCTATGGATAACCTTTGTTCAGAGAATTTGTTATTTAAAGTGCAAGTCTCTAGTAAACAGACAGCAGAGCCCAAAAGGAAGTTTTATCAGGCTGAGGATTTTGCATTAGGTTTGCTCTTGGCCGTATTCTCCACAGGTTTTTCAGTCGTCCGGAGGATACGCTTCTGAGAGCCTTCAGAACTCCTTACACTGTTTCATATTCCGAAAACTGTAAAACTACTTTATCTTCAGTTGAAATCATCCCAACCCTCTTAGGTTGCCTCCAAGTTTCTCTTTTCAATCTATTTCAACAATTTTCTTGAAACTGTCCAAGGCTAGAATCCACAGTTCATTATAAAAAGCCTGCTTCTGTTCCACCACAATTAAAAAGTGTATGTGCGTGCATGAACGGGGTGGGGGTTCCTCTAAGCTGTACGGTTATATTTTCCCAACCCATAATGAGACATATGGTCATAATCCCCATAAATCTCTGCATTAAGCAGGTAGTTAATCAATATTTGTCAATGTTTGTGTGGCATGTGCATTCCAGGAGACTGAGGTAGAGGGGATGGAGAAGATAACTTGTCAGGGTTCTCTGAGAGAGAAGCAAGAATGAGGCTACGGTTGGTTAAAAGGGTTATTCTGAATGGGTTCTAGGGGGGAATTCTCTGCTGTCTCGAGTGGTCCTACAGGCCCTTGGCGCAAGAAGGTAGAAAAAGGAGCCATTCCAAGGAACACCTGAGAGACGGGGCTTTTGGTTCGGGATGTGCAGGCGGGATGAGGACAAACAGGCTTGGTAAACAGACTTAAGAGCTATTATAGGTCCTCCTTCAAAGACGAGTATGTGGTAAGACTTGGAGAGGGGTGTTTTGTTTAGTTCTACTGTGGTTTTTTTGTTTGTTTTAGAAATTTCATAGCAACTCTGGTGTGCCAAGGGAAGAAAGAACAAGTTTGTTTTTTTTTTTCTTCTGTTCTGTTTTGTCCATGTCTCATACATGCAGAAAAAGCAGAGCAATGTACCTCCTTGTGTGGTGGACGGGTGAGCCAGGGAATAAGGATGAGAAAACTCCAAAATAGGGGGTGAAGTTTCGAGACCGATGGAAAGGGGCTCCTGCGGCAGAGAGGCTGTCACCTGAGAGTTGTCCCAGGAGCTCATCACTCTGTCTCCTCAACAGTGAGGTTGGAGATTTTTAAAGCCCAAGTAAAAGAACTCTATTTTCCCTTGTATGAAAACCAGCAAATGAGGTGGGCATATGTTATCCAATAAAGAGAACTGTGTGATTATAATTTAGCTTGGGGCTCTTGTCTGTCAATTCCATTTTGTAGCATAATGGTAAGTTGGCACGATTGGCTAATTTTTCCGTAACAATATCCTAAACCTTCTGAGCTCCTATCACACAACTCCTTCCTAGGAGAAATGAAAATGTCATTTCCTCCCACGGGAGCTCCAAGTTATACTGTTTACACACTCTTTTTTTTTTTTTTTTAAAGATTTTATTTATTTATTTGAGAGAGAGAGAATGAGAGACAGAGAGCATGAGAGGGAGGAGAGTCAGTGGGAGAAGCAGACTCCCTGCCGAGCAGGGAGCCCGATGCGGGACTCGATCCCGGGACTCCAGGATCATGACCTGAGCCGAAGGCAGTCGCTTAACCAACTGAGCCACCCAGGCGCCCTGTTTACACACTCTTTCACATGGTTCCTCTCTGATGTCACACAAGCAATAGTTCTGAGAGTAGAAAGTGGCTTTTATAGTAGAAAAGTAAAAATTCAAAGTCCATAGGTAGGAAACAGGTGAGGCAACACGTGGTATATCTAGACAAAGGAATAGCATTTACCTATTAAAAAGATGTTATAGATTTATATGAACTGAAAGGAAAGATGTTCATGTTACTGAGTCCTGTGATAGAGGCATGGCCAGGAACAGAATGGAGAAACATCATCCCATTCAAGGCAAATGACACAGGGGTTTCAAGCCTGGACCTCGGGGCCAGACTCCCTACGTTTGAACGTTAGCTGTGAGAGTTTGGGCAAGTGACTTCTCTGTGCCTCAATTTTCCCATCTGGAAGTGGGAATACTGATGGGAATAGTACCTACCTCATACAATTGTGTCGATATGGGACAATGCCACACACAAAAAATAGGTCTTAAAGTTTAAATACTCCTCAAAAGGATGACTTTCAAAAATGATCACTCTCTTGCCTAATGGTTTATGGTTCCCGGATACTAGTTTCTGAAATATTTAAAAGGTTTTCCATTCCATATATCTTTATTTGGCTCTGCACAACTGATAATACTTTCCAACATTCTATAGCATATACATGAAAAATTTATCTCCACCTCATTTTGACACATGATAAAACCTTTCGTTTGTATTTACAAATGGAGACCAGTTTTCTATTTGCCTTTAGGCTCTTATTCCAAGACTGTTCGATATAAAAAGGATACGAATTCATAGTTTTGGCACAATTCAATAAACTGGACTCCCGTCTCCAGATTAGCAGCCGGAACGGTAAGGACTACCATTTAAAAAGAAAGTCTCTCCAAATAAAGGAATAGAAATATAACTTGTATAAAATATCATTTATTTTGGACATTTCTTGCCCTAAAAGTACACTTAGAGGCATTTTTCTTTGTATGTCGATACCTCAGCATTTTTCAGTCTATCACATGGGGCAGTAAATCTGTCTACAGCGAGTTTTAGCAAACTTCATTCACCAAACAATTTGTTGAGCATCTAGAATATGCCAGAGCCATACTGTGCTTTTAGAAAAGTTGGGACTCGTAAGTGTCTGAAGGTTTGATGCTTTGGCAAGATTTCCGTTTGTAAGCTCCGAGTGTGCTTTCCTGTATTTTTTCTTCTAAGGTTTTGGGAATTTGGTCCAACAGCCTAGATGGAGTCAAAGCAAGCTTCTTGGGTTGCTCAGATGCAACAAGAGGAAAATTACTCCTAACTAAAGGGGTCCCTGCTCTCTGCCCATGGTCTGGGGGCTCAGGAGTCAGGGGGAAGCACTCCACAGCTGTCCTCATTTTCCCAGCCCCAGGCTGATTCACACTAACTGAAGAAATTTGGTTCTTTCCTTTTTGCATATCCCCAGAGAAATCCAGATGTTTCTAAGCATTGTTAGAGAGTAGGTGTTTGCTCACCTTTAAATAAGATTTTTGAGCCCCTCAAAACCATTTTGAAGGAATTCAGATCCTTTTGGTTTTAAACTACAGTTTAAAAACATTTTCATTGAGGGTCGAAGCATTTTAAATAACAAATAAAACAGCAAACATCCCGTGAGCTCCTTTCCTGTGGTAGGCACAGCGCCACATGCTTTCCTAAAACACGGGCTCATTTGACATCCATGAGCACGCACAAGGGAGAGGCTCCCTACTTTACAGAGAGGAAAATTGCCCCCTACTTTACAGAGAGGAAAATTAAGCCACTGAGGTGAAGTAGCTTGACCGGGGTAAAGCAGGTAGGAAAAAGTAGAATTTGGAAAGGCACACAGATTAGCTCTGCCGACTGCTCACAACCATTGTGCAAATCTGCCAGACAGATGATCCCAGGGGTGTGAATGGGCAACACTGCCTACTTGGTAGGAAGATGAAAGAGAAGCGATCAGATACATCATAGAGCCCTCGTCATTCATTATCTTAGCCTTCTTTTCCACATTCCCTGATCCGACAGGGTTAAGGTATTAAGAGTATAAATAAGATATTAAAGCAATGAAAAAAAAACACTTGAAATGGATCAAAATCATCTGATTTTAAACCTTAACTATTTAAAACATGTCAGTTTTGAGAAAGCATAAAGCATTTTGAAGTAATTTAGCTTAAAGAGCTCTTGATTTTACACAAGCTTAAAGAGCTCTTGATTCTACACAAGCAAAAAAGAGCTACTAAAAATTGTCAATATTTAAGTTGGAATTTCAAAAAGGAAGTGTATGGAAGCTTTGCTTTGATACTCTGAACGCTGTAAACATGTGTAGTTTTAGATTCTTGGCTGACTTTGAAACCCACCTGACGGGGCTAGATTTCTCAAATTTTCTCAGAACTGATACCAATATTCTTTGGCTTCTCCTTTCAAAGGCTGTTGATTGTTGTTTATGCCACATGCACAGTTCAACAAGCTGGGTTCCTATCTGTAGAAAACTTAAACCATAGAGCTTTCTATTGTCCTTTAAATAGATAATACTAAACGTTGTTAAGGCTAAATAAAAAACAAGTTAGCTGCCATAGCTGAGGGTTTACATAAGCCACAAAAAATCAGTGTGTTCTAAAAAAAAAAAGCAGATTTAACAAATTTCATAGAGGTCAAACAAGTAGGTTTGGCAGAATGGTCATGGATTCCTCTTTACAACTTGTAGAAGAATGCGGCATTTTTGACCCTAAGTATCAAAGATGCTATTATTAAAGTGAACTTTAAAAATGTGTGAACAAAATCAGGTTGCTAAGGGGATCGGTTATTTTTTTTCCAGAGAGAAGTCAACATCTAATGGGGAGGGGGAGAGGACGAGGGGTTCCTAGGATATCTCAGCACTTGTGTGAGAGGTCATTCTTCATTTGTCAAAGAACGAGAAATGAAGGAAAGTGATTTGCATGTTGAAAAAACTCTGAATGTGACACCAATCAATCAATTTGACCAATATTAATTAACAAGGCACTGGATTAGGAGCTTTTAAAAAGCAGAAACAAATCAAACAGGGATCTGCATTCAGGAACTGATATTCTGGTTGGGGTAAAACAGAAGTTTCCTGGTAATAGGATGGCACAGTGAAAACACTGAAAGAAGAATGCCCAGTTCTTTTGGGGCAGGCATGGACTTGGGAGTTTGAAAAGCCTCCTTAGCAAGGGTGACCCTTAAGTTAACTGTTGAAATATCAATGTTTCCCAGATGGACAGGGTATACTAAATATTTAAAATACTCCCCTAGAAGGAACAGAGAGACCATTGGTGACACAGTCCAGTGCTGCATTGTCCAATGTCGTAGCCCACATGTGGCTCTTTAAGTTTAAATTTATGTTACTTAAACTTAAACACAATTAAACATGTGTGTTAATTAAATGTATGTCAAATAAAATCAAATAAAATTTGAAATTCAGCCATATTTTAATCGCTCAACAGCCACATGGGGCCATGGCTATTGTGCTAGAAGCGGAGGCATACGACGGCTCCATCCTCAACAGAGATTTCTGTTGGACCGTGCTGGGAAACAGCAAGCAGACAAGCACTGTTAGAGTATAAGGTTTAAGGGTGTGTGTGTGTGGCAAGAGCTAAGCCTGGACACAGAGGTTGCACTGAAAGAACGTGTCGTAACACAGAGTTCAGACCGTATCCACTAGGCCAGGTTTCAGAAAACGTTTTCTGTAAAGGGTCAGATCGTAAATATTTTTGGCTTTTGGGACCACATAGTCTTGGCTGAAACTATACAACTCTGCTGTCGTAGCCTGAGATCAACCATTAGACGGTACATAAATGAGAAGTGTGGCTGTGTTCCAACAACATTTTATTTGTGGAAACTGGCAATGGGCTGGATTTGGCCCACAGACCATAGTTTGCTGACCCCTCTGCTAGGCCACTAGGAGCTATCTGAAGGGTTTGAGGCCAGAAAGCTGCCTAATTAGATATGTGCTTTAGAAAGACCGTTCTAGTAGCAAAGTCATGACGAATTTAAGGAATGTGAGTTGCAAAAGTATAATCCTCCAGTCAAAGAGGATAAGGGTCTGAATTCGGAGTGTAGTCTGTTAAATATAGTTAGAGAGGAGGGAATGTGTATGTGCTTTTAAGCTGGGTGGCAGGGCCCTGGCGGCAGTGGGGAAATATTACATGGCGTAGACTATAAGGTTTGGGTGACTGGAGAGAGGGTGGCTGCATTGACCGGGTTATAGAATATAGAAGGAAGAACAGATTTGGAGAAGGATGATGACTTCAGTTTGGGTCAGGTGGTATTTGAGCTGCCAGTCATGTGAGTCATCAGAAGGGGGGTCGTGGCTGAAGCCTTGAGAGTGACAGAGAATACCCGGGCAGAGTGAGAGCGGAAGGAAGGCAAAGACGGCTACCTTGCGTATCACCACACAAAAGGCGTAAGTTCAAAGGGAGCTGAGAAGGAATTGTTACAGGCACAGAGAGGAGAACCAGGCAAGAATCAAAGGACGATTTTCAAATGTAATTAAGCACAGTAAAACGATTCCATAGAGTTTGGCAATTAGGAGGCATTTTGGGGAAGTTGCTCAGAATAGATTTCCTAAAACAGAACAAAAAATCACCCCTTAAGTGTCTGAAACTACCCTTTTTGGAATATGATTAAGTGAGGTGATAGCTATGACTTTTCATGGTCTTGGTTTTTCTTTTGGTGTTAAGTACTAGGATTACTTATAAGTGAGAAGATAATTTGGTCCTTAGCTCACCTTGTAAATGACATAGTCCAGCAATCACTTTATCTGGGGGTGGAAGGGCAGGTGAGATCCTGTCTAGTCACCCGTGAGGTGATCTCTGCCCAAATTTCTTGGGTGAACTTCATGCTGTGAGGGTTGGAAAGTTGCTAGATAACCTCTTAAAATGAAACAGAGTTCTGCTTTTAGGGTATGTGAAAACAAAAATGGTGGACTTATGACGAGGGACCCGAGAGCTTTATGGAATGAGCAGTCTTGAAACATACAAAAGTTTTATCCTTAAGCCACCTTAATAAAGAAACTAGGTGGTAACCGCTTTAAGATAGAATCATGTGATTTGGGAGTGTTCCATTTTGCAATTTAATGGATTAGTCATCCCTTCAATGGAAGAGTTTCAAATGATGATTTATAGCCACCTTTTAAGAAGTTTATATTAGGAAAATATTTTACATTCCAAATAGATGAATATATCTCACTCAAAAGCATGCTCATGGTTTTCAAGAGTAATTCTTGACAGATTAAGAATTAGAATTTGTTCTTAAAGGAATTGCTTAATGAACGTCTGAGGAACACACATTTCTGAGCACCTTAATTTTACCTCTATAGCCACTTTAAGGGAAAAATGAAGTTACATGACAATAACACAGCAACAACAACAAAAATAAAGTAAGGAATGCTTTCGTCCCCAGTGACTGATTGGCTTGCTAGGTTAGCCAGCTTTAAGTGGCACCACAGTTTTACTGGGAGATGACTTCCTTCTCTGTGTAAGCTGCTCTCTACTCCTCGGCCAGACTATGCCTTGCTGTAAAGAGTCGCCCCGAGAACATGTAGGTTACTTGAGTAGGCAGAGACATCTCCCCAGTGCAGCAGTAAATAGAACTCTATACAGAGCAGTGCTAAAAAGGAAATCTGGATACTATATACTAGTCTTTTTTACTTTTAGTTTTTGATACTGAAAGAATGGCGATCAGAATCACAACTGGAATTTTTAAAGAACTTAATAAATTTGTAAACTTTGTTTAGAAAAAATATGTAGAGAAGGACATCAATGGATATTGTGAAAAAGAAGAGCAATGATGGAAGGGGATGGAGGAGATTAGCCCTATTCAATATTAGAATATATTGTAAAATAATAATTGTGAATGTATGATACTACAAAAATAAAATATAGATGGCTCAAAAGAGAGCCATAATATATGCTAATCTAAAGATAACAAAAATAGGGAAAGAAAATATTAAATAGATATTATTTTAACTTCACATTTACTTCTTACATGTGTCAGAATAAATTTCAAAGGGACTGTAGAGTTAAGAAGGAAAATCAGCAGAGGACAGACTACAGTATTTATCCAAAAAGGTGTTGGTTTTTATTTTTAATTTTTAAAAATTTTTAAAGTTTTTTTAGAGGGGGACAGGAGGGGCAGAGGGAGAGAGCGAGAGAATCTTAAGCAGGCTCTGTGCTGGGCGTGGAGCCTGACGTGGGGCTAGATCTCATGACCCTGAGGCTCAGGCTGTGATCTCAGGGTCGTGGAATGGAGCCCTGCATAGGGCTCTGCACTCAGCTTGGAGTCTGCTTAAGATTTTCTGTCTCCCTCTCCCTCTGCCCCTTTCGCTCATACTCTCTCTCTCTCTCTCAAATAAATAAATAAATCTTTAAAAAATATCAGGAAAAGGCTTATAAAATTTACGATGCAAGAAAGTGAACTTATGAAAACTCCTTGAAGCATATATAATAAAGATACCTCTCAGATATTAGTATGAATACCTCGTTTTACTTTTTAAAGAACAAAAACCTAGTTTTATTCCCACAAAATAAAAATGTCCATTAACATCGCCAAAACTCATCTGGAGAGCCCAGAACGTTCCCTCCTCTTTAGAGACTGCCAAGCACTCATTGTGAACCTGTGGGAAGCAGCAGTGACAAAATCTAAGTGCAAACTGCATGATGTGAGGTTGGCTTATGTTTTCTGAACTAAGAATTCTGGGTGTTACAATTATAATCTCTGTGTTTTCCATAATTAAACAGAAGTGGATTGGCCTGGATATCCTCATTTCTATCTAGAGTGAGAATTTCGTTTGCAATTGTGTCGTTACTTATTAAGTCAGAAGGATGGTTTTGCCTTAATCAGATCGGACTCTACAAAATTGCGAGTCCAGTAGCAAATATGAAGCTTAGGGTACACAAGATAGCATGGTGGAAAGCAAAATAATTGGGGAGAAGATACACTGGAATGTCAAAGGGGCTTTCTGAACATTTCAAGGCATTGACGAGAGAAATTCTGAAGGCAGGACACAGCAAATCAAGGGTGATTAAGAGTGGGGAGACAGTGAAAAGTGAGAACTTTCTTGAAAAGGTTGGAGCCATGGATAAAAGGAAGTGTCAGAGCCGGTGTGGCCGACCTGAAAGTGAAGTCACGCAAGTACAGCTATGACAGGGGCAAAGAAAGGTCTCATACTTTGTCTAGTGATACAGCGAGAAAAGTGTTTCCTAAAATGTTAACAGTGGTTTTCTTTGCATGGTGGGATTTTTACTCTCTCTACATTTTCCTGTATTTTTTTGGAAAAAAAAAAAAAGATCATCATCGAGCATCTCATATTTACAAGAGAGGAAAATGATAAAGATAGTTACATTTAGAGGAAAGAGGTTATGTGCAGATATATAGTGGATAAACAGGCTGTATGAATGCACGGGCCAAGAGTATAGAGCATGGAGTATTGTAGTGAAATTTCCAGCTCGGTGTATCCAGTCTATGTGACACTTAAACTTTCCCCCCTGCTTTTTATTATGAAAAATTACAAGCATATCCAAAAGTTGAAATTGGGCGCCTGGGTGGCTCAGTTGGTTAAGCGACTGCCTTCAGCTCAGGTCATGATCCTGGAGTTCCGAGATCGAGTCCCGCATCGGGCTCCCTGCTCAGCGGGGAGTCTGCTTCTCCCTCTGACCCTCCTCCCTCTCATGCTCTCTGTCTCTCATTCTCTCTCTCTCTCAAATAAATAAATAAATCTTTAAAAAAAAAAAAAAAAAACCAAAAGTTGAAATTGAAGTTGAAAGTGAACATCAATATACTCAACCTAGATGCTTTAATTGTTAGCATTTTGCTATTCTTTGCTTTATCACAGCCTTTGTTTTTTGATGAATTTCAGAGTAAATTGCATAAACCAATACCCTATTTAATACTAAATTTTTAACAACCTTCCCCCACCCCTGCACCCCCATGCAACTCAAGACTAGTTCAGAAACCCCCAGTAGGCTGTTATGCATTTAAATCTGATCATGTTTCTTATACCTAGACACTGTTTCTAAACCATACATGTCCAAAATCAGCTGCCTACCCAGAAGGCAAGGTTTACCAAACCTTACCCTGACTCTTTCTATATATCCAGAACTGTGTAATTTGTTTAACTCATAAAATATTAAAGACAGAAAGGGAAACTATCTAATCCGGGATCACCAATTCCAGTGTTTCCAGGAACCAAGCAGGTAACATTAAAAAATGGGTATCTCATGTAAGAAATCAAATGGATCTGGTAATGGAGACTGGCCAAGCCTCCTTGTAGGGACGCAGCAAGGAGAAACAAAGCTACCCAGAGAGCTTGAGAAAACAGAATTTTCAGTTGGGGCAAGGCTTCTAGTCTCAGCCTACTGGTTCCAAGAGCCCTTTATTGTAACCATCATTTCTCTTTAGTCTTCCCCATGGGTCTAGGGCAAATTTACTAGAATAATTAAAATAGTACACTGTTAAATCAAATCCTTCTCTTAAAGTATTTATAATTGCAGGGTCCATAGCTGTTCAGTTCAGTGCAGACTTTAACAATGGAAACAGTAGTGTAGATACTACAAATGCAAAGATGTGCTATGTGTCTAGTTTTTGCAAGTTACTTGCCCAAGAAAGCAATATTCCCTCATGTCTGGATTTACTGTCTGTCTGTAATGAACCCTGAAAGAGGAGAGAAACCAGTGTTCTCGCTGATCAAAGAGTAGGTATACCATCATTTCTTAGGAATGTCCTGGCAGGCCTTTCTTTCTTTCTTTCTTCTTTCTTTCTTTCTTTCTTTTTTTCTTTCTTTCTTTCTTTCTTTCTTTCTTTCTTTCTTTCTTTCTTTCTTTCTTTCTTTCTTTCTTTCTTTCTCTCTCTCTCTCTCTCTTCCTTCCTTCCTTCCTTCCTTCCTTCCTTCCTTCCTTCCTTTCTTTCTTTCTTTCTTTCTTTCTTTCTTTCTTTCTTTCTTTCTTTCTTTCCTTCCTTCCTTCTTCCTTCCTTCCTTCCTTTCTTCTTTCTTTCTTTCTTTCTTTCTTTCTTTCTTCCTTCCTTCCTTCCTTCCTTCCTTCTTTCCTTCCTTCTTCCTTCCTTCTTTTTCTTTCTTTCTTTCTTTCTTTCTTTCTTTCTTTCTTTCTTTCCTTCCTTCCTTCCTTCTTTCCTTCCTTCTTTTTCTTTCTTTCTTTCTTTCTTTCTTTCTTTCTTTCTTTCTTTCTTTCTTTCTTTCTCTCTCTCTCCTTCCCTCCCTCCCTCCCTCCCTCCCTCCCTCCCTCCCTCCCTTCCTTCCTTCCTTCCTTCCTTCCTTCCTTTCTTCCTTCCTTTCCTTTCCTTTCCTTTCCTTTCTTTTCTTTTTTCTTTTCTTTGATGTGTGTGGCTTACAAGTTAAATAGGAGGATTTACCATGTGGAAGGGAAGAAGAGTGAAAAAGTAAGGACGTAGATGTGTCAAGACCTAGAGAAGTTATATCTGGGTTTTCTTGCCTAATTAATCCTGAAGACATGGTTATTCTGGCTACTTTCTAGAATTTCCTCCCTCTCTGCATGACCTGCTTATCAAAGTCAATCAATGCTTGCTTAAGTTGGCTGGCTTTTACATTTGCTGAGAGCTGAAACCACCTAGGCTCTGTATAATCAGTAGCTACAGGTGGATTTTGCTTCGAAATCCCAAGCTACAAAAATTCCACCCTCACAACCTTCTCTTTGTTTGCTTGATAAGTAACAACCGATAGTTTGGAAATTCCCTCGCTCCCCCACACCCTAGGTAGCTAATTTAAACAGTATGTATCTCAGCCCTATTGCGTTGGGGTAGCTGTGTTCTGCTATTAAAAAAACTCCACCCAGCCCTGAAATGCCGTCTCATGCTGTTGTGGGTACATATGATAAAATTAGTTTTTTCGGGTGAATGTCCTCTTGTGATAAAGTAAACACAACTATTTGTCTTTCAAAGTTGCAATGATAAAATTGCTGGTAGTTCTTTGGACTATGTCCAGACATTCACATAACAAAATATATTCATTTAAGTTAAACCTCCCAAATATCTATCTTATTAAAATGCTTTCACTGTATTTCACACAAATTCTTTCAGTGTCATAGATCAAATTTGGCAGATGTTTATTTCAATTCCACTTTTAACCTCTGCCAGGATTTACATAAGGGTTGAATTTATTGTTGGCCTATCAGTTTGTGAAACTCAAATCTGACTATAGGACAGTGATTCTGAGCTCAGGTTTTACAATTCCACTAGCTGATGTTAAAAAACATAGTAAAATTCTAAAAATGTTAATGAAGTTAATTTTTACTGAATCAATCTTTTTAAAGAGCATATAACATTTTGGGGAAAAAGTGGGTCTTCTAAAGCAAAGGTTCCAATATGAAAAAAAAAACCAGAAACATTCTATAAATGCTTTTTAAAATTTTCCTTCTCAAAACACTTATTTTCACTTAAGTTTATTTTGAAGGTGTTTTGCATGTTTTACTTACGAAATAAATATTTCAGAGCAATTTTGTATAGCTTTTGTTGTGTGACAGGCATTATTCTGAAGATATTCATAGATAAACCAATGTAATCCTTGCAACAACCCTAGTAGGTAGGTATAGTTATTCATCCTTTTTACACATGAGGAAACTGAGGCACAGAGGAGGTAAATTGTTCAAAGTCACATGGCTGATAATGGGCAACACTGAGATTCAAACCCAGGAAGTCCGCCTCCAGACAAGATTTATTTTAGATTTTGTTCACTGAAAGTTTACTCATTTTCATGGAGAATTCCTGAAATACTGGGTAAGAGTTGGCATAAGTGATAATCAAAATGGGTGAGCAGGACATGAATAAGTAATATCAACTTGGACTGGATATTTGAATCATTTAGGGGAGTTTAAACGGTAAAGGGACCTGCAACCCACCTGAGCTGAATCAGAATCTTCGGAGGAGTGGCTCACATAACAGTGTAATTTAAAGTTTAACAGGCGAAAAAAAAAAATAAAGTTTAACAGGCGATTCCAACGTGCAGCCAGGCTGAGAACCATTGGTTCAAACCTCTTTAGCTAAGTCTTGGTGCAGGAGACCTCAAACTTTAGTATGCATCAGAATCACCTGGAGGGCTTGCTAACACACAAGGGGCTGGGTCCCATTCCTAAAACTTGTTTGGTCAGACTTGGGTAGAACCCAAGAATTTCCATTAAGTTCCCAGGTAATGTTGATGCTGCTGGTTTAGGAAGCACACTTTGAGAACCACTGTCTTAATAGGTTGGGATAGGAGTAAAGGGGGGTGGTGGAGCCCCAGGAGACACTGGACTAATTCTCTCAGTAGCTCATCAACCCTGATGACACATTTCCTCCACTTTGTTGATTTGTCCTATACCACAGATCCAGGATGAAGGGGGAAAGGGAAAAAGAAAGATATGAAGTTAAAGGGAAGTGATGGAAAAGAGAAAAAGAAGAGGAATCATCTTCTGGTCAATAAAATAAAGTTTTGTGGCTCTCTCACTGCCCTAACCATATGTCAAGTAGAGATAGGTAAAATATAAATTAAGAAAATTTAAAGGTAAACTTCTATATCAGAAACAGAACAGAAACACATGGCTGTGAGTGAAACTAGTGGGCAGGTGAGTTGGGCTGTTGGTTCAGGTTATGAAAGCATTTGTTAGTTCAGCCTCTGTAGGGTAACCTGAAAACCTGAACTAGGGTCACTCTTTGAAGCCAAGGGCAAGGACAGATACGCTTTTTTAAAAAAATCCTAGCTTTACGGAAAGAGACCAAATGATCTGCCACTAAGAATTGCCTTAGGATAGACCAGCAGTTCTCAACTGGGGATGATAATATCTGGAAATGCTTTGTCTGTTGTCACAACGAAGGGGACAGGGGTACTACTGACATCCAGTAGGTAATGACCAAAGATGCTGCTAAATATTGTGCAAGGCCCAAAAGTGCTGAAATTGAGAAAGCCTGGGCTAGACACAGTCCCAGAGCCAGAGCCTGGGCCAAGGTGCCAGCTGACTTAGGAATGAATATGCTAAATGGGTAGTATTACTGTGAGCCTGGTCATGCAGCTGTCAATGTAGAGCTGGTTCTGGGCTGGGGTCCTCAGGAAGAAGTAGTAGAGAGGAGCGCAATACTAGAGAAGGCAGTTAGGATGAAAAGATGAGCCAGTCAACAAAAAAACCTTTCAAAATGGGTCTACAACACAAAATTCCAAAATATGGGAAGAAAACTACGAATAAGAAATAAAGACCTAACAAAATCAACAATTAAAAAATGGGTTTACCTTCAATTAAAATAATAGAGCAATCTGAAAATGACTTTCCAGATTCAGGAGTCATCAAGAAACAAATATATGAATAACATCCATAGGAGAATATATGAACATTTGAAACAAAATAGGCAGATAGTAAGTAAAAACAGGTGAAAACAACCAATTCAAAATTGGAAATAAAAACTTAATCATTGAAACAAAAATTCAGTATATGGGTTAAAACCTGGATTAGGTATGAATAGGGTGAACAACTATCCTGGTCTGTCTGGAACTAAGAAGTTTCTGGGACATAGGACTTTAGTGCTAAAACTGGGAGAGTGCTGGGCAAACTGAGAAAATTGGTCACCCTGGACACAGATGAAGTAAACCTTAGTGGATTGAAAGATGAAGTTGATAAACCGATTTAGAATTCACCACAGGGAGGCACAGGGCTAAAAAATTTGGAAGAGTAATTAAAATCATGGAGGACAGCATGGGATTTTTATCTAATAGGGACTCTAGACAAAAAAACTAGGAAGGATAAAATGGTAAGGATAAAATGGTAGAGTAATAGTTTTGAGGAAATCATAGCTAAGAATTTTGCAAAATTAAAAATGTCATTAATCTTTAAATCAGGCAACTATGGCCTGTGGGCCAAATTCAGCTTGCCATGTTTTTATAAATAAAATTTTATTGGAACACAGCCATACCCATTTGTTTATGCATTGTCTATGGATGCTTTCATGCTACAGTGGTAGAGCTGAATAGTTGTAACAGAGATCATAGGGACTGCAAAGCCTAAAATATTTACTATTTGGCTCTTTATAAAAATGTTGTAGGCTCCTCTTTAAACTGATACTCTCAGGACCAAGCAGGATAAATAAAAATAAATTCACATCTCTATGAAGTATAGTAAAGCAGCAGAACAGAAAGATTAAGAAACATCTTAAAGGGAATGACAGAATTTCACTTACAGAGAATGACAGATTTGATAGCTCATGTCGTCCAACAATAACTGAAGTCAGAAGCCAGTGGAGTGAGTCTTTAAAGCACTGAAGGAAAGTAACTATCAATTTAAAATAGACACAGGTAAACTATCATTTAAGAATTAAGTAAAAATGGGGCGCCTGGGTGGCTCAGATGGTTGAGCGTCTGCCTTCGGCTCAGGTCATGATCCCAGCGTCCTGGGATCGAGTCCCGCATCGGGCTCCCTGCTCCTTGGGAGCCTGCTTCTCCCTCTGCCTCTCTCTCTCTCTGTCTCTCATGAATAAATAAATAAAAAATCTTTAAAAAAAAAAAAAAGAATTAAGTAAAAATGAAGACGTTTTCAGTCACACAAAGACCAATATACATTTTAGTATATATTACTCCTTTTCCAATGGGCACCCATCTCTGCCATTACCCCGAATGCATGGCGATTATACATCCCTACATGTCTGTCCTTTTAGCTGAGGTAAGACCATGTGTGACTTATTTTGGCCAATTAAATGTGAGTGAAAATGATATACATCTCTTCCAAGGAGAAGTTTTAAGAACTAGAAATAGGGTTGGAGGGTTGTGTTCTATAGGTAATTACACTGTATTTAGGTCCTTGTTGTGTTTAGGAGAGTAATAATGGAAATCCTAAAGAACTGTAGAAATTGCTAGACAGTAGGCAAGAGCATATGTACTTGAGCAAAAGGATATATGAATCCAGAGCAGATGAGTAAGACGTAAGAAACAAACATGGAGTCTTATAAAAAGTATTGTCCAGTATGACAGAATTGGGAGCCTAGAAACAGAGTCACATATATATGGGAAATAGACATATGACCAAGGAGGCATTAGAAAGTGGTAGGAGAAAAAAAACAGATGCAAATAAATAGTACTAAATTGGTTATCCACATGGGAATATATTAGGTGACTACCTCATATCACAAGTATAAATAAAATCTTGATGATTAAAGACCTAAACATGAAAATCAAATCTTTAAAAGGTTGAGTGAAAAGCAAAAGGTTAGGAAATAGCTTTAATATCTGGGGGTAGGGAATAACTTCTTTAAAAGGACATTAAAAATGATAAAAGGCCTGTTTTTAAATTTGTTGGCATTAAGATTTAAAACTTCCATATAAAAAAGAGACACCAAAAGAATAAAGTAAAAAAGAAACCAGGGAGCATAAAATTCACAATGCACGTAATCGACTCAGAACGCCTAGAATTGGATAATGATTTTCTATAAATCAACATGAAAAGATGATCTAAAGAAAATGGACAAACCACGTGAAAAGGATTTACAGAAGGGGTTGCCTGAATGGTCAATAAACTTAAGAAAACATGTTCCATCTTCGTAATAATAAGGAAAATTAAAACAACAGTGAAGTGGGGTTTTACATATAACAAATTCTCAGAAGTCTCTCAGTAAACCTGGATGATACCTGTTTTAAGAATGATGGAGGGAGGGCGCCTGGATGGCTCAGTTGGTTAAGCGACTGCCTTCGGCTCAGGTCATGATCCTGGAGTCCCGGGATCGAGTCCCACATCAGGCTCCCTGCTCAGCAGGGAGTCTGCTTCTCCCTCTGACCCTCCTCCCTCTCATGCTCTCTGTCTCTCATTCTCTCTCTCGCAAATAAATAAAATCTTAAAAAAAAAAAAAGAATGATGGAGGGAGCGCCTGGGTGGCTCAGACAGTTAAGCATCTGCCTTCGGTTCGGGTCGTGATCCCACGGTCCTGGGATCTAGCCCCGTGTCGGGCTCCCCGCTGGGTGGGGAGCCTGCTTGTGCTTCTCCCTCTCCCTCTGCCTGCTGCTTCCCCTGCTTGTACACTCTCTCTCTCTGTCAAAAATAAATAAAATCTTTAAAAAAAAAAAAAATGAATGATGGAGAGAGGAGGGCCCCTGGGTGGTTCAGTCGTTAAGCGTCTGCCTTCAGCTCAGGTCATGGTCCCACGGTCCTGGGATCGAGCCCCGCATCAGGCTCCCTGCTCTATGGGAAGCCTGCTTCTCCCTCTCCCACTCCCCCTGCTTGTGTTCCCTCTCTGGCTGTGTCTCTCTCTGTCAAATAAATAAAAATAAAATCTTTTTTTTTAAAAAAAAGAATGATGGCGAGAAATGGCAACTGATACACAGGCTGGTGAGAGGTTAAATTGTCATGATGACTTTGGAGAACCATTTGCTAACATTCAGTAAACTTAAAGGTGCCCATGCCCTCTGTGTAGAAACATATTCATTCTAGGACTGTTTGAAATGGGAAATATTGACAATAAATTAAATGTTGGGAGAATAGGTGAACAAATTGCCATATAATTACATAGCAAGTCAATAAATTGAACCAGACCTGCATGTGTCCAAATGGATATATCTTGAAGACATACCAATGTAGGGTAAAAAAAAGGCATTTGCAGAAATCATAAGTAAATAAAAACAGACAAAACAATACTGTATGTTATTTTATAGATGCCGGCAAATGAAATAAAAACATAAAAACGTGACTGGGTAGGCGAGATGCTGCTTTCAGAGCAGGCGTCTCCTGCTGTTGGAGGGAGGGGCATGGAACTGGGAAGGGCAAAAAGAGAACTTCAACTTTGTCTTTTTTATTTTTCTGAAAAGATGGCAAAATGGCAATATTATGACAAAATGGTAGGATGTGTGAAATCTTGGTGGTATGTGAGAATTTGTTATTTGTTTCATAACATACCATAATTTTTCATTTTATTAAAATTTTTTAAAAATAATTTATTTCTTTATTTGAGAGAGAGCAGAAGCAGGTGAGAGAGAGAGAGAGAGAGAGAGAGAGAGTGAGCATGAAGGGGGTGGGGTAGGGGCAGAGGCAGAGGGAGAAGCAGACTCCCTGCTGATGCAGGGCTCCCTCCCAGGACCCTGGGATCATAACCTGAGCCAAAGGCAGACCCTTAACCCACTGAGTCACCCAGGTGCCCCCATACCATAATATTTTTAAAAAGAGAATGACATGAGAGGACAGAAAGGGCAGATGGAATCTAACTTGGAGAATCAGGGAAGTGATACTGAAGTTACCAAATCAAGAGCTAGAGTCCCACACCCACTTACTTTAAGGACAAGGGTGTCACACGTTTACCATATGCCAAAATGTGCCCCAAGAAGTGGCTCTCATGTCCTCCTACATGTCTTGACGTGTGGGTGAAAGAGAGGTCCCCTGGTATTTGAATCTCTCATCCTTGGCTTAAAACTGGCTTGTCCTAGCCCAGGATTTTTTTTTTTTTTTTTTAACACATCAGGCTAGATCTTGCTGCAAAAGGCAGGTGTCCCTTTTTGCAGAAGAGGATATAAGCCAGGTAGTGGGGATGCGTGAAGAGGTGAGCGGATTTCCATGTGGGGATATTAGCATATTAT
The DNA here is from genome assembly GCF_011800145.1 of Mirounga leonina. Classification (NCBI taxonomy): domain Eukaryota; kingdom Metazoa; phylum Chordata; class Mammalia; order Carnivora; family Phocidae; genus Mirounga; species Mirounga leonina. Next base: position 4,524,381 of record NW_023270871.1, read on the forward strand.
TCAGGAGCCCTCCAGCTTACGTGATAAGAATTCTCCTTGAAAGAAAATGGTTGGAAGCCCAGCTCTTAAGGTGATCCTTCTAGCTCACCTTTTATGTTCTCTGACTTCCCTGGGACACCAGCTTCCAGCTAGGCTATCACTGCGGCCACTCAAGTTATTTGAAGGTCTCTAAACCTATTCCTTTCAGAAACCTTACACTATTTATTCTCTAACTTGATGGTGTTCAAATTTGGGCCACAATTTTAAAAAGACAAGAGAGAAAAAGTCAATATTTAAGCCCCAGGCACGGTCAAGACTGCCTGCAGAGGACACAGGTCACTTTAGAAGTAGCCCTACTTTCTTTCTTTCTTTTTTATTTTTAAAGAGTTTCTTTATTTATTTTATTTGAGAGAGAGACACACACACACAGTGCACACGCATGAGCTGGGGGGGGGCAGAGGGAGAGAATTTCAAGTGGACTCCATGCCCAGTGTGGAGCCCCGCATGGGGCTGGATCCCACGACCCTGGGATCATGACATGGGCCGAAACCAAGAGTCTGACGCTCAACCGACTGAGCCACCCAGTCGCCCCAGAAGTAGCCCTATTTTCAAAATGTAAACCAGATAATGGCATTCACTCCTTTGCTTCAGATCCTCCAGTGACTGCTAGAGTGAACAAAATAAGATCGAATCCCTTGACTATTGCCTATTTCTTAAAATCACCTCTGGCCATTTTCGTCTTCCCTTGCTTATCCTCTAGCCATCCTGGTCTTCTTGCAGATCCAAGCCCTCCCCGTCTCACAGCTTTTGCACCTGCCATTTCCTCTGCTCAAAGCGGTTCTTACGGCCACGTTTCCCGTGCCTGGCTCATTCTTGCTGTTCGGTGCAGCAATTCTCAACCCTCGCGGTGCGGCGCCTCCCACTTCAAGGTTTTGATTGAACTGGTCTCAGTGGGGGCCTCGGGAATGGGTATGACTTATAAGCTGCTCAAGTGATTCTCACGGGCAGCCAGAGTTGAGAACTGGTGCTTTCGTGTAGACAGCACTTCATCAGGGACCAGAGCCCTGGAGAGGGTATCTCCTTTCTCTGTTCTATCTCAGCTCCTTCTTTAGCTTCTTTCTGAAGTCACTACAAGGTATTGGACTTGTTTACTTTGTTTCGCTTTTGATCCATCACTTCTACCAAACAGTGGTTCTCTAGTGCCTACCAGAAGCAGCATCTGAAAACTTACTAGAAATGCAAAATCTTCAGCCCTGTCCCTGACTGAGAGGCATACTAACGTTGGAGACCCACTGCACTGAGTGTAAGCTCTAGGGAGCTGGGACCCCACCTGCGTTGTTTGCCCTGCATTCTCCTCTAGCCAAAACCCAATGTGGGGTAGAGGCTCAACAAACCTTGGTTGAATGAGCCAGTGAGAGCACATTTCTTTTGTCAGTAGCTCACATGTCAACTGAAAGTCCAATGAAAGGAGCAAAACAAACAAAAGCTCCAAAACCAACTTTCACTCCATTTCTTAAAACCTTCTAAGTGTATTCATAGAAGATTTTTTCCTCACCCATCACGACCATACAAAAATTGGTGCATTATTAGATATCTGCTTCTGCTTTTTTTTTTTCCAGAAAATGCAGCAATTTGAAATGTACCTAAAATTACTTGTCATGTAGATGGGTAGTATTCTATTTTTTTTTTTTTTCACTTTAGGACCGTGAGGTGGGAGTTAATTTGTCTAGGTTCACAGATCAAATCAATTTCCACAGGGGCAGATGTTTGAGAATTAGAATCCTATTGCCATGTCCTTCCACTTCTAAAATGTGCAATCATGTTATAAAGAACATAGGCCACGTTATAAAGAACATGGGCCACTTCTAAAATGTAGAATCATGTTATAAAGAATGTGGGCCAACGTAAGGCCAACTCCATACCTGTCCTGAGCAGCAATGTGTATAAATGAATATATTGCCTCTATTACCATAAAGAAAGAAAAATAAGAAGCAATCTAAATGTTTAACTATATGGAAATGATTAAATCATGGAAAAATGATTCATCATGAAAAATGGTATCATAACTCAGATATTATTCAAGATATTTTAAATAAAAAAAGCAGGTAAGGAAATGGTTTATAAAGTATAATAGCACTTATAGAAAAATCGTATTTTTAAAATATGTTTTAAAATGATGAAATTCTGGAAAGATCTGTACTCACATCACAGGGATTGCCCCCAAGTGTTGAAACTATAGAAAATATATATTGTTTCATTTCTGCATATGTATATTTCTAAGAAATTTTCTCTAATAGTATGTGTTACTTTTGTAATAGGGAGATGGTAATCCCCTAAGAAAACATTACTTAAGTATTGCACCAAATACCCACTATCCAGTTAAACTTTTTTTCTGGTATTATCATCTCGTCTTCCCTAAGAAAACCCAAATAACTCAGTAAACCTCACTTATTTTTGAAAAGGTTATCAGTAATTAAGGTCAAGCTTTCTTCTAAGAATCTGGGACCTAAAGACCCAGTTGGAAACACTCCCAGGACTTGTAAGTCCCATCTTGACAGGTGACTGCCTTTCTCCACATGAGTGTGGCTGCAGGTAGGATCCCCATGCCACCATTTCCTCCATGGCTGTGCATTCCTCCCCGCTATGACTCCGCACCCTGACCCCGTCTCTTCTCCTCCCTTTCTCCTCTATGGCAAGGTTAGTCTCTCTCACCTCTGTACTTCCCAATTCTGGCTCAAGAGGCCCCCGCCTTACAGACACATCCCATGAAGACCTTGCTCTCTACTCCAGTGCCTGCAGTGCATTCCGCCCCTAGCTGTGTACCTGCAGGAGTCATTACCTCAATCCCTGTCTTTACACCAGGGGCTGGCAGAGGAAGCAATCCCCTTCCTCACAAGAGAAGGGATAACCAAGTTTCCAGCCTTCTGGGGACTGGGGAGTAGTGGAGGGGGTGTATGGACTAGAAAGTTAGCTCTCTTCGAGACTCTGGGAGCATAAGAACACTACCAGTATAAGAACACAGGCAATTTTTACAGAGAAATAATAGGAAACCATGTACTAACACTGCAGTTCAGCTGTATTATGGGTTAAGCGAGTTGTTATGGTACCATCGGGAACCAGTCACTCTTTTAAGCTTGCTCCAAATAATGACTTTCAATGAACTTTGGGAACACAGCCTGCCCCTAAGGTTTGGACTATTTGGGTTTTGTTTGCTTCTCTTAGCTAAAATAATAAAATGCATTTTTAAACAAAAGAGCTCCTTTACAAAATCCACTGTGTTGTCAAAATGGCACTCATCATCAGCAGTACTTACTGCCCAACATTTATCATTGGAGTTCTCCTCCGGGATCCCAAAAGCTTATAATAGGAAACTCGACTCCGTTACTGATCCTGGCACCTCTCTATCTTAAGAGGCAAAGACAAAGAATGCAACTTTTCTTTCCGAAAGTCATAGCCCTTCCTCTATTCTGAAGGCTAGAATCAGAAACGGGAAATCCTGAAGCCACAGACTCTCAACTGGTGTAACACTCAGCAACTTTATTTGCAAATGGAACAACAACGGGTCAAGCAAACATTCCAAAGGCTTGGAGGACTTGGCAAGAAGCCTCCCCACCCCGCTCTGCTCTACCTAGAGAAGATGGGATGTTTGCCAGGGGACCAGGGAGAGTCATAAAATCTCTTACTCACCATTTTACTGAAAAGAGTTGATGTGCCTGGCACACGGCGACCCCGAAGATGCTGTAAGGCGGACAGTGAATGTGCAAGTTAGCTTTGCAGAGTGCACTTCCTTTTTTGAACTGTGTGGTCTGTCCAGTCTTCACACATTGATATGTAGGGTTTATTTGCATGTTATCTCAGCCCTCAGAGCATTTGTATAACTGACCAGGTTTATCAAGTTATTATGCTTTAATAATATGAGGACAGGTACTTGGGAGAGGTTTGAAGTCTGAAAGATGACATGGAATTTTTTAAGAAGTGCCTGGGTATTGGGGCGCCTGGTGGCTTAGTCGTTAAGCATCTGACTTCAGCTCAGGTCATGGTTCCAGGGTCCTGGGATCGAGCGCAACATCGGGCTCCCTGCTCGTGGGAAGCCTCCTTCTCCCTCTTCCACTCCCCCTGCTTGTGTTCCCTCTCTCGCTGTGTCTCTCTCTGTCAAATAAATAAATAAAATCTTTAAAAAAAAAAAAAAAGAAGAAGTGCCTGGGTATTACATTTTGTGAACACAACCTGTTTTTTTTTTTTAATTTTTTTTAAGATTTTATTTATTTATTTTTGTGAGAGAGAGACAGAGCAGGGGGTGGGGTGCAGAGGGAGAAGCAGACTTCCTGTTGAGCAGGGAGCCCGAGGTGGGGCTTGATCCCAGGACGCTGAGATCATGACCTGAGCTTAACTGACTGAGTCCCCCGGGCACCCATGATTAACCTGTTTTATATAAAATCTATATTTGTGAATCTATCTATCTATCTATCTATCTATCTATGAATGAAGGACACAATCTAAAATGTTAACAGTGATTGACTTAGGTTAACGTTTTATTACAAATAATTTTTGTTTTGTACTTTGCTGACTTTCTGACTTTTCTGTTTTGAGTATATATACTTGTTAAAAATGTAACTATGATCCTAAAAAGAATAAAAGGAACACGATAACAATCCCAAATGTATTTAAATCTATCTCACCAACATTTAAATGGTGGCGATACCCATAAACTTATCATAGGATGGCATTCGTTTCATTAAAAATATAAATTGTATGTGAATCTAGCTTCATGTGTTAGGTTTTTAGCAATTTTTATTAGCATCACCTATCTCAATCTCTCATGCTGGTAAACTATATTCTTAAAGCATGGTGTTTGATCTCAAATCCCATCAATTATCTGCAATACCTGTCTGAACACATTCTGGTACCAGGATTTATCTCCTTTATTTTGAATACATAGCCTGACACTAAAGTAATTTCAAGGGCAGAAGATCATTTGTGTTGCCTCTTGAAAAGGAAAGGCAACTGATGCCTTAATTTTGGGTTGCAAATTTCTAGATCTTCTTGTAAGTACTACCACCTAGGAGCGGGGCACCAGATTTTTTCACTTGATGCTGAGCTAATATGAATTACTGCTATGACAATCCAAATCCTATATTAAAAAAAGATGTTTCCTATTATTTATTTTTTTAAATGAAAATGCTTTTCAAAATGCAGATGTGATTAGCAATATGGGTAGCATCATTGCCAGAACAAGGCGTGAAGACGGAGCAGGGGGCAAGTTCCAGAGGTGGAAAAGAACCTGATACTGCCTCGAAACCTGTGGGTATTTTAAAGAGGGTGTGGTCAGGAACTAGGTGGGTAGTCAGGAAATTGAAATTGCCGTCTCTGGCACGTAATAAATGCTCAGTGAATAAAAGGAGGATACAAAATGTTTGTTAGCGGAAGGCCTTGAAATGGAGACATTCTTTAGCTTAACCAAAACGCCTTGTATCTACTATCTGCTGAAACAGTTTTTTCACAGTGCAGGTACAGTTCAGAGTGTAAAGCAGTGGTTTTCAACCTGGATGCACATTAAAATTACCTGGGACGCTTTTAAAGATCCCAGTTCCCAGGCTTCACCCAGACCATCAAATCAAAATCTCTAGGCTTGAGACACAGTCATCAGTATTTTTTAGTTTCCCAGGAAATTCCAAGGCGCATGCAAGCCTCTCTAGAAGGAGGAGCAGATGACTCCTGCCAGCAAGATGGTGAACAGATCACCAGGCAAGGCTTGCAGGTAGAAATAACCCTGATACTCTGACATTGTTTACTACTGAGTTTTTTTTTTTTTTTTAAGATTTTATTTATTTATTTGAGACAGAGAGAATGAGAGACAGAGAGCATGAGAGGGAGGAGGGTCAGAGGGAGAAGCAGACTCCCTACCGAGCAGGGAGCCCGATGCGGGACTCGATCCCGGGACTCCAGGATCATGACCTGAGCCGAAGTCAGTCGCTTAACCAACTGAGCCACCCAGGCGTCCTGTTTACTACTGAGTTTAACAACATATTTTCACCAGACAGTCCATAATAATTGCTTATTCTTGGTCATTCTATGATTTTTCTCTCTGTACCAGTAAGTTGGACAAAAATGACAACATGAGCAGAAATCTAGCAATTTCCATTAACAATGTAGCTGACTAGATAAGTCTCTGGTTAAGACAACTCGGAATACATTCGAATTCGTTCATTTGCATTCCATTTCAACTTGTGCTTATTTCCAAATGAAACTTAAGGTAATTTTTAGTTGTTACTGACATACATTCAGCAGTCTGTCAAAAATATATATTTAAAAGAAGTAATTTGACTAAGAGAAAACAGGTAAGGACTCAAGCTCCCAATCCTAATTTATCATCCACCAATGAGTTTTTATTTTTGGAGTGTAATCACTTTACTTAAGATATATTTCAAATATCACATATGTGATATATTTCCTGTGAAGTCAGTTAAGTATATAAGCCCCTGAGCAGGAAGGCAAAACAGGAAATGCAATAAAGATGACAGACAATATAGAGATACCCTCTGAAGAAGATAAAGTTCTATTTTCCTGGTATGGGCACTGCAATTATTCCTGCTAGTGAAAGGGAGAAGTAGCTGAGAGGATGCAAGAGTCGTTAGAATTCTTTAACTACTTGGGCATGCATTCTCTTTTCCTAAATTTGCATTCCAGGGAACGGCTTTTGTTCAGGCAAGGATAAAATGAGTCCGCCATGTTGGTATTCACCGGTGACCGCTAGGGGGAGACAGTGAGGCCCAAAGATGTGGGGTGGGTCACAGAAACCAGCTTCATTTTTCAAAGTCAATTGACAAGAAGATGGAGGGAAACAGCATTAATAAAAATTTAGGTAACACTACTTACTGAGCATTATTTAAAAGCATTGTCAGTGTTGTATCTATCAGGGTCTTAAAAGGAGCCTGGTTAAAATGGTTAGCATAGAGGGTTAGAATGACTTATAAACTCTTACATAATTTCACCTTTATTTCCCAAATGGCTAACATTTTAGAGAAGAAACAAATGATCACCTCCTTTATGTGCCCAATGCTAACATGCCCCGGGCAAGACCCCAGAGATAGGAGAACAGAGGGATGTTGAGTCTCACCTCTTCCAGGAAGCCTTCTCTTCTGCGCACTCCCTCTTCTCCCCCTTTTTCTGGACGCCTGCAGACTGCACCACCAAATGAAGCTCTTTGATATGTTTGCCTTTTATGGTTCTCCCATTGTATCGGCTGCATTAAGTTTGGCTCCCTAACTAGATTTGAAACTCTTCCAGTGCGAATTAATTTGCATACTTCCTTCTGTCATCCTAAGATCCTAGAGCAACTTTTATTTTTCTAAACTTTTTTTTTTTGGCTCATGGGTTCCTTTCAGAATCTGATAAAAACATTACACCCTTTTGCACAGTGAGCCCGCAGGCGTACGGCCTCCCTTGAGACCCACTATTTATGAGAAGCTGTAGGAACTCTTGGCTAAAATATTATCAAATACTAGGAGATGGCCACTACATTACTGCCCTTTGACGATGAAATTAAAGCACAGAAATGTGGAGTGACCCCTCGAGTTTCCAAACTGGGAAAAGCGTCAGCTAAAACTTCATTATTTGGTAAACTTGTCTCTTTCTATCAGCATGCAATTGAACTGCGCCAGCAAAGAACTCAAACTCACAAAATAGATTCGTAGAAATTCAAGGAAATTCTAGTCTCCCTGTTTGGATAGATATGGAATAGCCAAGTGGAAAGTAGCAGGAAGAAAGCAGGATAAAAACAAGCATGTTTAAAAAGGGTGTGCAAGAGGAAATGGGCAGTTCCTTGGTTTGCCTTATTTCTCTTTCACTTTTTGTTTTGAAAACAGAGTGGATTTCAGCTCTTGTACTTTATATTTTTGATGAAAGCAGGCCTTAACCCATTCAGAACATCAGTGCTCTGGAAGAAATAACTTATTTATTTTTTTAAAGATTTTATTTATTTTAGAGAGAGAGGGGGTGAGCGGGAAGAGAGCCAGTGGAGGAGAGAGAAGGAAAGGGAGAGAATCCCAAGCAGACTCCATGCCCAGCATGGAGCCTGATGCAGGGCTCCATCCCATGACCTTGAGATCATGACCTGAGCTGAAACCAAGAGTCAGACTCTTAATTGGCTAAGCCACCCAGGAGCCCCTGGAAGAAATAACTTACTAATCAACTTTAGTAAAAAATGAACTCATCCTCCAACAGGAGAGTTCCCACTATATTTCAACAGGATGAGTAAATTGTTTTTAAATTCATGGAAAGCAGGGAACGATTTTCTTTACAAGTTAAACCCAACCCCAGGCAAGCATTTACTGATCTCTAAAAGAACTGCTGAGACAGGACAATGGAGAAATAATCTAAACTTTATTTAAGGGGTCTTTTATCAAACCAACTAACTTGAAAAGCAAAGAGACAAAGAACAAAGCATATAGAATTCTGTTATTTATTAATATACTTATTACTTTCTTTTGCTCTTTTGGCTATAATTTCTATCTTACTATCTCTTGGGGTTTGGGGAGCTTGTAAGGCTCTGCAAGGTCTCTTGAATCTTGCTGTTTTCTACTCATGGCTCTTGCTATTCTCTTTTCATGGCTTCTCACCTCTTCGGTCCTTATATGGTCTTCTCAGAGGCAGAATCTAAGTTGTAATCTTTTTGTCTCACTAGATCTCCAAGTCCAGGATGTTTAACTGACATCATCAAAATAAACACTCTCATTGGGTTGGTCATTGGGCTTGACAATTTGTTAATAATAATTTGTACTTTAACGAGTAAAAGAAAAGGTCATATGTGAAAAATGTATTTCTGCTTTTGTCCCCTTCCTTCCTTCCTTCCTTCCATCCTTCCTCTTTCCTTCCTTCTCAGTTTCCTTCCCAATAGTAAGGTTAGGCCAGAAAGGTTGGAAAATAAACAGATGTGCCTTGGGATTTTACAGACTCAGAGAAGATGACAAAGGGGAAAATGGATCTCTCTGCCATTTCTTGAGTTCTTATTCTTTCCCACTGCCAACTAATTGCAAGTATGAATATACTCATTTTCCTAGTTTGTTGTCTGTTTAATTTTAAAAAAGGAATATTTCCATTTCAGTACAAGATACATAGTGGTGAAGACTTACATTCTTTTCTTTCTTTTTTTAAATACCCTGATTTTTCAGGCAAGAAGCCTACCTAAATATAAAATTATCTATGACCTAATATAAAATTAGCCATACCTGGGTGTAACCTAGTGACAATTTTTCTTTTGATCAGAAGAATGCAAATGTTGCTATTTTAAATTCTATAGTACCTTTTGGAACTCAATACTACTACTTAGCAATGTTATAGGAAGTCTTCAGAGTATCTATAATGTAGCTATGAAACAAATTTATTATAACATAATTTATGAGATGATTCAAGTCATCCTGACCCTCTTTTTTTTTTTTTAATCCTTTCTAGGCTGACAGCCTTTAATAAGCTAGCACATGATTAAAAATTATTATAGATCTATACATGATACTGGGAAAACTGGATATCCATAATGCAAAAGAATGAAGCTGGAGCCTTACCTTGTACAATACCAAAAATTAACTCAAAATGATCAAAGACCTAAACATAAGAGCTAATAAAACTATAAGACTTCTAGTAGGACACACAGGGGAGAAGCTTCATGACAAAATTGACATCGGATCAAATGACTTCTTGGATAGGACACCACAAGCACAAGAAACAGAAGAAAAAAATAGGTAAATTAGATTTCATCAACATTAAAAACTTTTGTGCATTAAAGGATGCTATCAATAGAGTAAAGAGGCAACCCCAGAATCAGAGAAAATATTTGTAAGTTGTATATATGATAAGGGATTAATATCCAAAATATATAAAGAATTCCTATAACTCAACAACAAAGAACAACCTGATTAAAAAATAGGCAAAGGACTTACATAGATATTTCTCCAAAGAAGATATATAAAAGGCCAATAAAAACATGAAAGGATGCTCAAAATCACTCATCATTAGGGAAATGTAAATCAAAACCACAAAGAGATACCACTTTTGTATCCATTGGGATGGCTATTATTAAAAAACCTAGAAAATAACAAGTGTTGGCCAGGATGTGGAGACATTGGAGCCCTTGCTCATTGCTGATGGGAATGTAAAATGGTGCAACTATTGTGGAAAACAGTATTGTGTTCCTCAAAAAATTAAACATAGATTTGAACTTATGATCCAGTAACTCCACTTCTGGGTATATACCCCAAAGACGTGAAAGCAGAGATTCAAAGATATATTTGTACAGTCATGTTCATTGCAGCCCAAAGGTAGAAGCAACTCAAGTGTCCAGTAACAGAGAAATGGACAAACAAAATGTGATATATATAAATGTGATATATATATCTTGAATATATAAACATAACATCAATATATATATTTCATTGCTTTTTAAGGCTGAATAACATTGTATGTTGTATATAGGGAAATTCTGATATATGCTGGAAGATATTCACTAAATGAAATAGATGCAAAAGGACAAATGTTCTATGATTCCATTTATATAAGGAACCTAAAATAGTCAAATTCAGAGACAAAAGTAGAATAGTGGTTATCAGGGCTGGGGAAGTAGGGAATGGAGAGTTATTTTTTACTAGGTGCAGAATTTCAGTTTGGTATGATTAAAAAGTTCTGTGATGGGTAGTAGTGATGGTTGCACAACAATATAAATGTACTTAATGCCACTGAACTGTACACTTAAAAATGGTTAAGATGAGGGCACCTGGGTGGATCAGACAATTAAACATCCGCCTCTTGATTTCGGCTCAGGTCATGATCTCAGGGTTGTGGGACCAAGCCCTGAATTGGGCTCCACACTCAGTGGGGAGTCTGCTTGAGATTCTCTCTTCCTCTCCCTCTGCCCCTCCCCTGCTCCCTCTCTACAAAAAAAAAAAAAAAAAAAAAAAAAAAAAATTGTTAAAATGGTACTTTGTCACAATAAAAAAAATAACTCCTCTAAAAAATGTCACTGAACCCACTATTTAGAGGAAAGTACTAAGCCATTCTGCCATAAAACATTATTTTCAGTTTTTAGATTTTATCTTTTTGGCTTTTTTAAATGTCACAAATATTAGAGTCATATTCAGAAGGATTTATATCAATAGCTTTGCATAATAACAATAGTAACAGCTACTGTTTATTGTTTGTCTACAAAGGCCAAAGTCATTAAATACATTATATCGATAAATCAACACAAAAATTCTATGAAGGGAATATTATCACCCCTGGGCATATCTTAGGGCTTGGGGGTTTAGTAACTTGTCTCTTGTTAAAAAGCCACATCACTCCCTTATCTTGAATCATTTCACTGCTCTTAGCGTGGTAGTGGTAATGAATATGAGGTGGGGGTGGAGCGGTTGGGGGGAGTTGGAGGTGAGCAGAGAGATCGATGTTTGTCCTGTGAAGTTGTTATGTAAGTGTGCTTGTGTGTGATTGAGGAGAGAATACTTTTATTTATTTATTTTTTAAATAAACCTAAGGTGAGCCTAGTTTCTTATCCACCACTTTGGGTTATTTTCATAAATAACTGTTGGGAAATGAACTCAAGAGTGCTATTGTGGGCTGTTGTATGCAGCGTCCCCTTGCATATACCAGCCAAAGGGCCCTGGGGAAACAGTGGTGTAAAGCCAGGGTAAGGATGCCAACCCACACCTCAAACATTTATTAGTTGCCAGGTATACAATGCTATCTACCAGGTGATCAGTAGAATGAATAAGCTACTTGAGTTTTGAGTATAAAAAGGGAAAACCTTAGCGATTCACCAAAGCTTCTTTTCCCATTAGGCCCAAGAGAATATGAATGCCCATCCAGCTTTTCGGGGTCCTCTTGATAATGGCTAGGGTTCAGGGTAATCATCAGAATGTATGGCCTGAGACAGAGGACTGTTTTCCCCACGTGTTTCTTTCCTTGAGTTTGTGGTGTGCCTCCCTCAGAGAGCATGCGGGGGTGGGGATATACCGTGCCCCGTCTGCCTGGACCGAGCTACCCCTTTCCTTCTCAGGAGTCTGCTTTCTCACAACCACAGGCCAGGCTGAGCCAGGTAAGGCCTGGCAGCCCGGAGGTCTTCATCTCCCCCAATTTCTCCTGATTCTTCCTCAGTTTAGATTTAGAGATGTTCTTCTAGGAGCTGATTCCTGTTGGGCAATTTCTGGTGTCTCAGTGGTGCACCCTGCTGGAAGTGCTCTACCAGATATGTCACTTGGGAAGGGAAGTTGGAGGATCTGGCCGTCAACAGTGAATCTGCACCTTTCCCTCCATTTCCAGTAGAAGGGGTTCTGACAAATCATTAAGCTGACCATAGGGAGTCTGGTTGAGGCTCAGCTTTTTTCTTGTTTGATGTTATAATTCAAAAGAGTGCAAGGAATTTTCAGTTTTTACTATGATAAGTCCCCTTAGTCCAGGTGCTCTATAGCAGAGACTCTCTCAACAGTGAATTGTCTAAGAGCTGAGTTCAGTATTTGCATGCATTTAACAGATCTGAATTCTTTTTGATTCACCCAGGTTTCTGGGGGCAGGGAACAGGAATTCTTTTGATATCCCAGGGCTACTTTCATATCCTAAAGGACCAGGCCGGCACTTCTATGTTTAGAGCTCCATCTCCGTATCACACCTAACATATTAAAATGCATTCCATGTCCAATAACATTTTTCTTTGTTGTTTAAAAAAGAACTTGAAAATTGTCGTTAAATATTTTGCTTTCAAATTGTTTGCAAATAAATAATTTGCTGTGATCTTTCAGTAATTATGTGCATTCTGAATTTGTGTGAAGTGAGAAAAATGAACAAATTTATTTATAAATGCAGGAAATGTTTATTAACAATAACAATTAATGGAGTTGACATGATAATATTGTTTATGTTTATTAAACATTTATTAATTTTGATTTTACATTTTTTCCTTTGGTATTTTGAGTCTTTTTTTTAGGGGAAGTCTCAGACCTTTTCAAAAGCTTTGAGGCCTTAAGTATCACACTATTTAATGGATAAAATCATACAGTCACTTCCCTTAATCACTTTCTTTTCTTTTTAAGATTTTATTTATTTATTTGACAGAGAGAGAAAGAGCACAAACAGGGGGAGTGGCAGGCAAAGGGAGAGGGAGAAGCGGGCTTCCTGTTGAGCAGGGAGCCCAATGTGGGGCTCGATCTGGGATCATGACCTGAGCTAAAGGCAGATGCTTAAACAACTGAGCCACCCGGGCACCCCCTTTAATCACTTTCTTATGTGGGTAGCCTTACCTCATAAGACTGGGTATTAAGCTGGACCATATGAAATTGCTGGTTATTTGTTTTTTTTGTCTTTGTGTTTGTGTGTGTGTTTTTTTTTTTTTTGTAAAATATGACTGAATAGAGGCAATTTCACATGATTTAACCTAATTGTTTTTTGTTACAAATACAATACATTCATTCCTTTGGAAACAGAGTTAAACTGGAGAGGTAAGACTAACAAGAGCAGAGTGCTATGCATGGAGTAGGCACTCAGTAGGTATTTGCTGAATGAATGCATGCAGGTACCAATGAATGACCCAACAAGAAGCAACAACATACACAAGAATGAAATTGCATGTTATGGACTTGGGGTGATGAAACTGGTGGAATATATTAATCATACAAAGCACTTTGGCAATTACTTTTAAAACCAACATTCTCTTTTTAATTTAATTTTGTTAACAAGAGACTGGCATTGCCTATGGGAGAAAGCATAGTGTACTGCCTACTGCTCATTCAGGAATAAAAAAATGGAAACACCATAGGAGTTTAAGGAGGAAAAGAAGCCTTGTGGATCTGAGAGTGGAGATTTCAGAGGCCAATAGGATGTTCATGTTGCTTTTCATTTGGCAACAAGAACTGTCTCCAAGGGCAGGATCCTTAATTGGAAAGTCTTGGTTTTTAGTTTTGTTTGATCCCAAGGAAGTCAACAGCTTAATTGTTTTTTTGGCTGGAAATCCTAGAGAAAACAAAGGATTATCAAATCTTAATGATTTAATAAGACTTCAACTTTGGGTCCATCCATCCATCTATTTATTTATCCCCTTATTCTATTGCATCATGATGTACCAGATACTCTCTAGGGGCTGGGAACAGAATGGGGTTTAGGATACAAGAGACACATTTCCAAACTAGAGGGATATTCTCTTGTGTAGAAAGATGAAATGTCATTAGTTCTGGAAAAGCAGAGGGAAAAGTGCTCAGGAAGCATAGACAGAGAACTGATTCATGGAGAAATTGGAGAAGATTTCACTGAAGAGATGTTAATTGTTCTGGGTCCAGAAGGAAGGTTTTCCATGATTAGAGTAACCAAAGAATGAGAAAAGGGGAGGGGGAGGAGGAGAAGAGGAAAAGAAAAAAAAAAAAAAAAAAAGAATCATGCCCCAGGAAGGATCCACCACAAAGGTTTTGGTTTAACTGGCATGGATGGACATCTGTTTTATTTTTCTTTTTGGCCTTTTTAAAGAAGCTAACCAGGTAATCTAGAGAGCATTAGGTTGAGAAACACTGGTGTGGAAGGAGTAGAAACACACAAGGGGAATAAAGGAGAGGGGGCTTGGATTGGTTGAAGGAGGAGAAAGTTGGAGAGCATTCTACTTTAAGTAAATAGTATGTTAAAAAAGGTGATGTTTAAGGTTTTCAATCTCATGATGGGGGCATGTCCAACCTAAATGGGACATTGGAACTGAACATTTTGCAGAAAATTGGATGTCTGGAAGAGATTCCTTGAGAGAAAGATTCAGCAAGAAAGATTTCATCAAGAAAGATTTCTGGGGCGCCTGGGTGGCTCAGTGGGTTGAGCGACTGCCTTCGGCTCAGGTCATGATCCCAGGGTCCTGGGATCGAGTCCCACATCGGGCTCCCTGCTCTGCAGGGAGCCTGCTTCTCCCTCTCCCACTCCCCCTGCTTGTGTTCCCTCTCTCGCTGTGTCTCTCTCTGTCAAATAAATAAATAAAATCTTTTAAAAAAAGAAAGATTTCTGGTGGACCATCCTGAGTCAGGTGTGAAAAGTCAACCAGAAGATGCTAGCGTCCTTAAAGTTACTATGTAGATAGGTGGAGGGAACTTGATCTTCATTATCCATGAAACACAAAATGTGGAAACTGAACCAAGAAATTTACATTAAAAAACTGTTGCAAAATGAATGAAAACAACAGGACCTCTCAAGAAACAAATTAACCCTTAGAATACTCAGAGTAACAGAATTCCCACAGGAAACAATTTCCCCTGAGGATTAAGCCTGTAATAAGAAATTACTAAGTACACAGTTAGAAAAAAATGCCATGAGAATGAGTTAGTACACTTAATAGACAAAACAATTGCAGTGCAGAAAATATATATTGGGGAGCAAATTAAGAGAGACTCCCAAATGAACATGTTTCATATATTCAAAGAGATAAAAGTAGGAAAATAGTACAGTAGGCTAGGATTAATTAAAAATAGATTAAGGTCTTGAACGTAAGATCTGAAACCATAAAGCTCTTAGAAGAAAACAGGTAGTAAACTCTTTGACCCAGGTCTTAGCAATGACTTTTTGAATCTGACACCAAAAGCAAAAGCAAAAAAAGTAAAAATAAACAAGTGGGACTACATCAAACTCAAAAGCTTCTACACAGCAAAGGAAATCATCAAAAAATGAAAAGGCAACCTACCGAATGGGACAAAATATTTGCAAACCATAGATCTGATAAGTGGCTAATATGCAAAATATATAAAGAACTCATACAACTCAATAGCAAACAAATAATTTGATTAAAGAATGGGCAGAAGATCTGAATAGACATTTCTCAAAAAAAGATGTACAGATGGTCAATAGGTACATGAAAGATGCTCAACATCACTAATCATCAGAAAAATGCAAATCACAACCACAATGAGATATCACCTCACACCTGTTAGAATAGCTATTATCAAAAAGACAAGAAATAACAAGTGTTAGTGAGGATGTGACAAGAAATAAGTGTTAGTGAACCCATGTGCACTATTGGTGGGGATGTAAATTGGGGCAGCGGCTATGGAAAATGTTATGGAGGTTCCTAAAAAAAATAAAAAAATAGAACTACTATATGATCCTCCAATTCCACTTCTGGGTATTTAGCTGAAGAAAATGAAAATACTAACTCAAAAAGATATATGTAACCCTATGTTTACTGCAGCATTTTTTACAATAGCCAAGACAGGAAGCAACCTAAGAGTCCATCAATGGATAAATGGATAAAGAAACTGTGGTATATACACACAATGGAATATTCAGCCACAAAAAAGAATGACATATATGGACCTTAAGGGCATCGTGCTAAATGAAATAAATCATACAGAGAAAGAGAAATACTGTATGATCTCTCTTATATGTGGAATCTAAAAAAACAGAAAAACAAACAAAACACAAAACTCATATAGATACAGAGAATAGATGGTGGTTGTGAGAGGTGGGGGTGGGGTGGGAGAAATGGGTGAACTGTTTTTGGTTTAGTTTAAATAAATTGAATAATTAATAATAAATAAATAATAAAGAAAGATCTTTAAGATTTATTATAAGTGATAAAAGCCAGATGGATCAATGTATATACTTTACTACCATTGGGTAAAGAACAAAAATGAGGAAGGAAGGACCTCTCTCTCTCTCTCTTTCTCTCTGTCTATCATATATCTATCTAAATATATGTGTTTTTTTCTTATTTGCCTGCATATAAAAAAGAAGATGTGGAAAGAGGCATCAATGATAATAATACCAAATAGTTTTTGAACTCTTTCCCCAAATTCAAGTTAGTCTTTTACATGTGTTACCTTACTGCAGGTTCATGAGTCCCAAGCACCTTCGGTCTAGTTTTTGTTTTTAATTAAAGCAAACACATAAAAATCATGTTTTAGGTAACTGACCCTGCTACTGTGGCCATATCCATTTGGCACAAAAGTCAGCACCTTGGCAAAAGTCCTCTATATACAAAACAGACATAAGGAAGACCAGGAGTTTACACTATCGTTAGAAACTCCTCCTGTTTTAGGAACACTATGTACTGGATGATGGAATAAGACTCAATTGACCCAATCAGACTCTGTAGCAGATAGCATTCCCTTGGATATAGACTCTGAGGATCTGAGTTTGTATGCAGCGTATTTATTAGTGTTTGTTCTTGGGAAAAAAATCTGTGAGGAGTGTGGAAAGCAAAATTAGGAATAAGGGGAAGCTCAATTGTGATGTTCTTGCAACAGAGGCTTCAGCAAATCACATGGGGAGCTGTGAAGCTAGGTGGTGCTTCAGAGGGCTTGTTCATCAAATACCAACCACACTGACCAGTTATCAGATACAAGCCTCCCTCAGGCTGGGAGCATAACCTTGGGTGTGGTCGCTTCCTTGTTACAGGACGATCCTGAAGAGAATTGTTGTGTGAAATGTCAGCAGGTAACACTCCTAGGAGGTGGGGGGATGGGTCCTTGGTCCTGAAGGGAGATCTGGGCTGTACACCATGACATCCCCTACAGAGTCTTAGGGAATTTTGAATGCAGGAGGCATTGGGAAAAGATAGAAGCAGTAGAAGCAGAGGGGATAAAGGACGTGATAAACGGAGTCATGACAGTGGTAGCGTCATTCTGGTATTAACAACAAGGTAATTAGGTTGCTACAACAGTTTTTGAACACCTTGAGAGGGTTTGTATGTTTAACAATGATAAATGATATTTCAGATCTTCATAAATGCCATCTGAAATTGTGGAGACTGTTGTTATTATCCCTATCTGTTTCCTGCAATCTGAAAAAGTGAACCTAAAAGACATAGGTCTTAGGGATTCAACTTTGAAGTGCATCTTATTCAAGGGTATTTATAAGAACATGTGAAGAAAACATTCTCGGGAAAATATATAAAAATTTTAGAGAGATTAGGAATTTTGCTTACTTGCTTAAAAAAATTACAGTTGACCCTTGAACAACGTGGGGGTGAGGGGCACTGACCCCTGCAGAGTTGAAAATCTATGTAGAACTTTTGACTCCACTAAAACTTAACTACTAATAGCCTCCTCTTGCCTAGAAGCCTTACTGCTAATATAGTTGATTAACACATATTTTGTATGTTAAAAGTGTTATATAGTGTATTCTTACAATAAAGTAAGCTAGAGAAAAGAAAATGTTATTAAGAAAATAATAAGGAAGAGAAACTACATTTACAATACTACTGTAAAAAATTCACATCTAAGTGGACCCATGCAGTTCAAACCCATGTTGTTCAGGGGTCAATCATTAACAATTAAAAATTTTTTTTCATAGTTCTGTTTAAATGCAGAGGTAGAAGATATAAAATTGCATGCTCAATGATATATAAAGTCTGATTTGTCCATTTTCATTATTCATTCAGTTTTTCTCCTCTCTTTACATTGATAATCTAGAAGTTTCATACAAATTAATTCAAGAGATAATTTTCAAATTAAATAACCTCAAAATGCACAGTTTTGTCCCTAATAATATATCATAAGTTGTTCTCACCTTAAGTTTTTCGTTTACTGGTTTCACAGGCAATCCCCGTAAATGTGATGGGGCAGGAACACAGACATTCTCCCTCCAGCAGAATCACGGTACCTCCATTTTGGCATGGGTCACATTTTCTCGCACTGAATTCATTGAGGTAATCTTCAATGGCATTTTCCAAATTTTGTTTCTTTAGATGTGCGTCTTTTATTTTAACTGGAACCAGATTATATATAGGAGATAGCTACAAGAAAGCAAACCATTTAATTTCAGGACTTTTTCTACTGATGGAGCTTGTGCAATACCATTCATTGGATTAGTTGTTTATGAATTCATTAATTCAACAAAGGCTTATTTAATGACTGGTATTGGCAGATACGATGTTAGCTTTTAAGACTATAGTAGTGATCAAAACAAGGCATGATCTCTGTGATCATGGAGATCACATTACAGAGATAAGAAGACTGATACTAAAATAATCAGATTGGGGTGCCTGGGTGGCTCAGTTGGTTGAGCCTCTGACTCAGTTTCGGCTCAGGCCACGATCTCATGTGTCATGAGATAGAACCCGGAGTAGGGCTCCATGCTCAGTGGAGAGTCTGAGATTCTCCCTCTCCCTCTGCCCCTCCCCCCACTCTCTCTCTCAAATAAATAAACAAATCTAAAAGAAAAAAAAAGACTATAGTAGTGACCAAAACTAGGCATGATGTCTGTGATCATGGAGATCACATTATGGAAGTAAGAAGACAGATATTAAAATAATCATACAGATAAAATTAAAATGGAAACTATGGTAGGTGCTATATGGGATGGGTACACATGTTTTAAAAATGCACAACTATGGATTTAAACTTTTCTCAGGATCATGTATTAACATTATTTTTCGAATTGTTTTTGCTGACTTTTCCGCTCCTCTTCTCTTCCAGCAGCTAGCCAGGTGCTCGATATCTCTTGCTGGAGTGGGGGTTTGTGTGCAAGACCAAGATCAGAAAGCCCCTAAAGGCAAATTCTTTACTGACCTTCTCCCCCACACCCCCCAAAAAGCCTGAACTCACTGAGAAAGTTTTGCAGGGAGAAGAAGTGTAAGAAGAATGCCACTGAGGGAGGAGTTTCTTCCAGAATTAGTACGTCTCTTAAGTAGCAAGAAATCATAACTAGATCTCTGGCAGCTATTTTAGGAAGTAGCAGGATCTGTGGCGTGCCCCTAGGGAAGCTAGGTCCATATCAAGGTCCATATCAAGGACCACGGATCCAGTGAACATGTGAGTTTGAACAATGAGGTTACCACCACCATGGACTAAGTATTTATACATATCATATTCCCAATTCCCAACAGACGTTCTTGTATTAAGTTGGGCAACAAGGAAAGATCTCCCTGAAACCCATCTGACACATGAATAAAGGATGAATTTTCTAGCAGTATGAAGGTATCTCAATGTCAAACTTAGACTTAAAGAAAATGAAGTAAAATGATTTATTCTGCACACTTAAATTCCTGGAGTAAGATACATAGTTGTTACAACTGATGCAGGGAAGCTTGGAAAGGCTTCCCTGAGAAAATGACCCTTAAGTTGAGATTTGAGGGCCAGAAAGAAGAATATTCCAGTCCATAGAGAATTCAAAAAGTTCTTATGGTGTATAAACCATAACATATATTGAAAGTGTGTATCATGTGTCTATATAAGAGCTATTTGAGTAAGTATGTCATTAGAAATTGAGACCCTTGAGCGGCAGAGCACTTTGAAACAGGAGGCCACAAAATTTAAAAGAAATTGGAATCCAAAGACTCAAGAAAGAGGAGATAAAAAAAATATACCACAAATTCCTGCATAAGAGTAATGATGGATTAAACAATGTCAACTGATTTTTTTTTCCTCTGAGGACAATGACAAAAGCTGAACAAATAAACCAAAATTAAAAATCTGCTTGAAGGGGCACCTGGGTGGCTCAGTCGTTAAGCATCTGCCTTTGGCTCAGGTCATGATCCCAGGGTCCTGGGATGGAGCCCCGCAATGGACTCCCTGCTCAGCGGGAAGCCTTCTTCTCCCTCTCCCACTCCCCCTGCTTGTGTTCCCTCTCTCGCTATGTCTCTCTCTGTCAAATAAATAAATAAAATCTTTAAAAAAAAAAAATCTGCTTGAAGGTCCTGGAGAACTAACGAGGTAAAACTTACTAGGCTAAGATCTGGGAGGTGGTGGAAATGCAGTGAGGTGAGCCTAGTGTTTTTGGGCCACAGTTCCCTTGACACATTTCCTAATTTGGAAACAAGCAGCAGAGGGGCTGAGGTAAAGGAGCACAAATTACTGGGCTGGGAAAAGAAGGTTGGTATTCAGGGACAGCAAAGGAAAACAAGCCATGCTTTGGGTTGGGACACAAAAGACTACAGCCCCAGAAGTAAGAGGGAATTGGAAGTGGGGTAGCTCTGGCAAAGACTGCAGTCTGGTTTGCATTAGAATAATCTTGGGGGTGCCTGGGTGGCTCAGTCGGTTAAGCATCTGACTCTTGATTTGGGCTCAGGTCTTGATCTCAGGGCTGTGAGTTCAAGCCCCTCATTGGGCTCCACGCTGGGCCTGGAGCCTACTTAAAAAATAAAAATAAGTTAGAAAAAGCCCCCAACAATCTTGAATCATTGTAACCCCAGAAACATTCCAGATATAAATACATATTTTCTTTGGAGGAAAATAAAATCATCCCAGGCCTCAAGCTATTCCTAGAACAATTTTTAAAGTATAGTATCCAGCCCCCAATAAAAATAAGTAGGTACCCAGGGAAACCAGGCAACATGAATGAGAACCAGTAGGAATGCTAGAAACTAGAAGCAGAGCTGGGAGGATGCCACGATTCGATTGACCAGACTTTTAAAGAACTATGTTTACATGAGCAGGGGGATAAAAGAAGAGATCAACAATTTTAGCAGGAAACTGGAAATTATCTTTTAAAACAGGAGATTTGGAACAAATAAACAAATAGAACTATTATACCTAGATATTATAATATTCCAGTTACACAGCAGCTATGATACAACGAAGCAGTTAATGAACTGGAATATAGGTCAGGAGAAAGCACTGACAAGGAGCCATAAAGAGATAAGGATTGGGAAATACAAAAAGAGGGTAGGAAAACATAAAAGACAGAGTGAGAAAGTGAAAGATCCATATAATTTGAGTCCCAGAAGGAGAGAATATTTAAGAAGCAGTATTTGAAGAACTAGTGGCTGAGAAGAAAACAAGCCTGTGAAAGACAAGAAGGTACCCTGGGAATGAGAAGCAAGGTTACAATTTTTTCGTTTCACACCTAGGCCTAGCAGAGTAAAATTGCCAAAAAACAAAGGCAATGGAGTAAATCTTAAAATCATTTTTTTCTTAAGATTTTATTTTTAAATCATCTCTCCACCCAACATGGGGTTCAAACCCACAACCCAGAGATCAAGTGTGCATGCTCTACCCACTGAGCTAGCCAGGAGCCCCAAATCTTCAAATCATCTCAGTAAACAGCCATAGTACTTTGAAAGTAGACTGATATTTGACTTTAATAGATACAATCAATAATATAAATTGTTCTAGAACAATGAGATATTCATAGGAGATTTTTTTAAAAGATGACCTCGAAACTTCTATCACTCATAAAAAAAAATCTAGATTGATTGTAGATCAAAAAGTAAAAGCAAAACAATAAATCTTGAAGTAAGGAAAGATTTTAAATAAGACACAACAGTACTAACTATAATGGAAAGAAATACATATTTGAATACATCAAAATAAAAAAAAAATCAACATTATAATTCCTGACATGATGTACTGAAAAGGACACAACATCACTTCCGTGGCATTCTCGCCAAAATGCATAACTTTGGTCTTCTCTAAGCCTAAATTGAGAGACATTTGACATAATAGATGGCCAAAACCTATCAAAACATGTCAAGGTCATGAAAGACGAGAAAAGTCTGAGAAACTGTCCCAGGATGGAGGAAACTAAGGGGACATGAGAACTAATTGCATTGTGGGATTTTGATTGGATCTCGGAACAGAAAAAGGATATTAGGAGAAAAACTGGTGAAAATTAAATAAGGTCTGTGGGTTAGACAATGTTACTTTTCTGATTTTGATCAAATGTATGATGGTTATGTAAGTTGTTAACATTCGGGGCTGCTGGTTTATAGGGTGTATGTGAACTCTGTTCAATTTTTGTAGTTTTACTGTCTGCACTATTTATGCAATTTTACAGTAAGTCTAAAATTATTTCAAAATAAAAACTGAACGAGAGAACATCTGTTATAAAAAAAGTATCATAAAGGGTGAAAATCCTCAGGTGAAAGAAAACATTTATAATACTTTTAAGTGAGAATAGGTTCATATCCAAAATATACCAAAAACTTCCACAGTCCACACAAATGTTCACCAGCACACACTGTTTTATGAGTTAGTATATAAGATTTAGATTTCAACGATGTCCTATTTATTTGGAAGAAAGTAGCCTCTTACCCACGTTGCCACATTGGCACGAACGGCATAAGCATGTGATGGAGTTATTGTGATTTTTAGGAAAAGAAGTTCATCTTGTTTTACCCTTCAAAAGAAAGTCAAGGCCAGATAATCTAAGATACAGGAATAGAGGGTCATGGAGAAACTACAGTGTGGACGAAATGCATAAACAGTGTTCCAAGAGATAAAGACGAAGGTCATTTAGTGACCGAGGTCTGAGAGGAGCCTCAAACCCTGGAGGCAAAAGTCCCACAAGAAGACAAAGAACAATTAAAATGTACTTCGGGAAGTGTTCCTGAAGAGCCACATCTTTTTCTGATGAACTTTAGCTCTTTGCTAATTAAGAAAACAGCTCTAATTTTTCTCCTATCCTAGCTAACTCTATCTTTCTACCATTTGTAGATATATTTGCAGTGGATGTAATCTGTCACGAAACTTGCCAACATACAAATAAATGGAAATATAATTTAATATGAAGTACATTGAGGTTTCTCACAGGCTTCCAAACTAATTAAACTATGTGCCAAATCCAGTTTGTTGATAGAAGGAGTGTTATTTTCATCCCTATACAAGAGAGTTCAGAATGATTTTTGCCATGTCTTTATAACTGTAATGACTACAGAACAGAGCACTGGTACTCCAGCTCTTTAAAATACTTATGCTCTTTAACATCCGGTGCATCACTGCTAACAGTTGCACGATATAACAAAAATGGTAGGTAAATAGTTCATTATGTCTCAAGTTGATCCAGAAAGAGCTTAATATAGCTTGACACGTAGGTACATAAAGTTGGTTGAGGGAAATGAGAAAGGGAGAAGAGAGGATGGAAAAGGCAAGATGAAGGCAAAAAGCAACACAAAATTCATGCCAGGAGGACCCCCCCCCACTGGCATGAGTTGGGTCACAAATTTGGGTATATTTTCTAGTGCATTGAGTAAGACAACTGACTGTAATGGTCACATGCCTGTAAGAAATATTTACATGATTCCCAAGAGACACAAAATGATCCTTAAAACTGAGATTAAAGAGTAGTATCTCCTGTGAGTTCTCATAAAGGAGACATTAGTATTATGTAACATCCTTTTAGTAAATAAATCAGTGAGTTACATAACTTTGGTTTTTAAAATGCCAAAATGGAACTTTACAGGAAGCCAACTTGCTCTACGCTAGCTATACTGATCTCTGCTGCTTTGCTCTAGAGGAAATAATACACTTTAGATATCTCAGGCCATCATTAATAAATGTAATTTCCTCAGCTGACGTTTTTATAACTAGTTTGTAGCAATAAGCTTAAGAAGAAACCAAGTTCAGCTATCTGTTGAGCTGAAATGTAGAAATGTTGTGTTAACATTCAGGCAAGCTGGAAATAGAATTAATATACTTTCATGAAAACTGAAGCTCTGACAAAAGTTAATACTGAAGGAGAGGCCCTATCTCTGCATGAAGGGTGGAGGAAAAATTCTTGGGCTGGGTTAACACATTCCTCAAGAAGAGGTTTGGGGTCTGCTAAAGCATGCAGGCAAAGCAAGAATCAGAGCCACAAGGTTATTTTTATTTTTATTTTTCATAGTTTTTATTTTATTTTTTCTTAGTTACTTTAGCATGGAAAAATATGTTATGCTATGTTATGTTGTATATAATAACTGTCTTACTTAGAAAATCTCTGTAAAATTCTTTAGAGTGTTATAACTTCCTAGTGTTTTCTCCAAGATAAGCTATTTGTAACGTAAATACCTAGATAATGGATTTAATTTGCTCAGAGGATTAAACATAAACCAGTTAATAGTTTCATGTAGGTGGGGAGAGATTTCACCAATTCTTTAAATAATTAAATAGAAGCGTCAACTATTTTAATATTAAGACCATCCCTGGTGTTTGAACATGTCATCCATAGATAAGAGAATGCTTCAACTTACCAAAGAATTAATTGGTGATTATAGATTGTTTAATTACCTCATGGAATAGCTTCTAAACCAGAAAAACACTTCTACTGGATTTATAAAATCAAAATAAGTTGCAATCTATTTTGAGGTCAAACCAGACTATATATCATATTCTTTAGGGATTTAAAAGTCACACAAAGTCAATAAAACACATAGTATTCTACTATTTTCTGCACTTCTATAAGAAGATACATTTTTAAAAGTGGTCCCTGGGTGACTTACTGTAGTTGTCATTTTCTTAGGTAGAACATTCATATGAAAAGCCCAGGCTTCCAATATGTAAAGAAAGAAACTTATACAGGTAGTTTAGATGGACTGCCTACTAATCTAAAAATCTGGAGATCAATAGTTGCCCTTGAAGATAAGATAAACTATATTTTGCATCCAGCCAGTGGGACTGTCCAAACAGAGTTGATTAAAGTCTTTGAATAGTTCTGGCAAATCTAGTAGTAAATCTTAGGCAGATGTTTTATTTACTTGAGATTTTTTAAATTGGCTCTAGATTATGGTAGATGATGATTAAGACCTTCTCAGAGAACAATCTTGGATCTCTACAAGGACAGCTGAACTTCCTTTGTCGGGATGAGAAGACAAGCCAGTTTAAGTATCCATGTGGATATAAACATCTTTCTAAATGAATTCTTTTTTATTTAAGATTTTCTGACATAGATTTATTTTTACTGAGTTCAAAATAATGAATTTAAATGTGATTTAAACATAATAAAATAAAAGGGTACCTTTTTTGGGGGTGGGTACCTGGGTGGCTCAGTCGGTTAAGCATCTGCCTTTGGCTCAGGTCATGACCCCAGAGTCCTGGGATGGAGCCCCACATCAGACTCCCTGCTCAGTGGAGCCTACTTCTCCTTCTGCCACTCCCCCTCCTCATGCTTTCTCTCTCTCTCTCTCAAATAAATAAATAAAATCTTAAAAAAAAAAAAAGACTTGAATTTCGTATATAGACACGTTAATTTGGCCAACTTTTTTCCCCTGTTTGTCCTACTTTTGGGACAAAATATTTGAAGTTTCATAGATATGTTAGCATATCTATAAATGGCTAGGTTTCTATGACTTAAAGGGAAAGTAGATTACAATTTTCCAGTTTCTTAGTTCTGCCCTCATATAAATGTGATGGTTTTGGTAGCTTCACTCACTCTTTAAAGACAACAAAAGGGGGTGAAGGAATAAAAATTTCCAATAGCCTTTATTGGATAGTCCTATCAAACTATGATAGGACTTTTGATAGGACTATTCAAACTAGAATAGTCCTATCAAAATCCCAAATGACTGTAACTCAAGTTAATCAAACTGAAGTTGAGGGTCATCAAAGATAAATCTGACCCAAGGGAGAATTGTGAAACCTACAGGGAAAATTGAAACCTATAAAAGGAAGTAGGAAAACAAATAAGGAATAAAGGAAAACACATACCCTTTCCACTAAGTTTGGGGAGAGAGTGATGGGGCTAAATGAGACTAGCATTTATATCTTTACAATTACAATGCAGTTTGTTTCTCCTGGAAATAAGGACTAATGGGTTTATAAACTGAAGACTATAATCAAGATACAAAAAAGAAAGAATTTCTGGACCCTAAGAACTACTCACCCTTGGTCTTATTTTCTGAGACCTTATGAACTTCCCTTTCATGAAGGCCCTTCTGATTCTCCTGTGTTGGAAGTGGTGCTATGATGCCCCCTGAAAGCAAGGGACAACCAGGGGCAGATGGAAGAGAACTGACAATTCTTGGGCACCAATTTTGTGCCAGTCTGTGCGAGAGGCTCTATGCAAACAATGCTACCGAATCCTCAAAATAAACATGAAGCTCTGGAAAGTGTAGGGTTGCAGAGGTCAGAGAACTTTACATGTTCAGAGGACAGAGATCAGAACTCAGCCTGGGTTGGTGTGAGGCCACAGGTCATGCCTCTCCTCTCTGTCCTGCTTCTTTCCGGGGATGAGATAGCGGTGCGTTGGAATGCTCACATCTCTTTCAGATGAAGTTAACTTCATCTGAACCCACAGTTACATTGAATAAGAAAATGTAAAAATCTCCTATTTGAAAATAAACATTCCTTACTTTTTGGTTTATGAGCACTGGAGCATCATTTAAGGAAGTGGCCCAATTTACAAAGTCAGTCGTATCAACCGTCTTGGCTCCTTTGAGAAGCTTCTCTTTCAGTTCATATGTATATTTTTGGGTCCCTCCTCTTACGAGTGAAATAACGTCATCTATGATGCCATCACGACTGATGTTTACTGAGAAGAGAAAGAGGATATAAGTGAAGCATTTATAGTTCTGTGACATTTGATTAATATTTATTGAACCCTTTCATAAAGTATCATCTAGTATATTTATTGAATTTTATTTATGTAATTTTTTTTACCCCAAATCTCCAAGACCAATTTTTATGGGTAGCCAATGGAAGACTTTAATTGTCTTAAAAAAATAAAAACAATATGACAATTGAGATACATTAATGATTCCAAGTTCATCACTTATGCACATGCACACATGACTTTGGGCTACACTATACATTTTTTGTTTCAGACTTACCTTCATAATTACATTTTATATAGGTTTGTTTTAAACTATTTTAATATTATGAAAAATCAAAGCATATAAAAAAGAATCAGGTGAAAAGCAAAATTCTTTCCATCCCACATTCCTACTTATCTCTCTCCTTCGATCTCTCCAGACTAAACCACCTTTAACAAAATTTGTGAATCTTACAGAGTTGTAAATTTTTCAAACTGGAAAGGAATTTTAAGGAGTTTTTGTTTATCATTTTTCATTTTTATAAATGAGAAAACTGAGACTCAGACAGGTGGAGTGACTAGCCCAAGACTAGCTTAAGGGGTAAATATTGAAATTAGGACATTTTATGGCAAGTTCAGTTTTCTTTGCACTTCATCAATGGTTTCCAATCATGGCCACACGTTAGCCGTTGGTATGCTTTTAAAAATATCAGGCTTTCTTCTGTCTGCCTCCCCACTATCATTTGATTCTTTAGAGGTGAGCCTCAACCATTTGTATGTCTGAAAATACTCTCAGATTAGATTAGAGTAAAAACTGAGAACTCCAGAACTACCTCATGCTTGTAAATCTGCTAAATATTACCAACACAAGCAACATTTTTACCAAAGATATTTATGTTCTTAAAAAGGTTATGCACTGATTGAATGTTAAGGATAAATTGGGATTTCTTTTCCCCTCAGTTTTATTGAGATATATTGACACACTGTAAAAGTTTAAGGTGTACAGCTTAATGACTTGACATACACATATATTGCAAAATGATTACCACAATAAGTTTAGTAAACACGCATCACCTCATAGAGTTTACAAAAACTTTATTTTTTCCTGGGATGAAAAATTTTAGTATCTACTCTCTTAATTACTTTCAAACATATCACATGGTACTGTTAACTAGTCATCTTGTTGTATATTACGTCCCCAGTATTTATTTATCTCATAACTGGAAGTTTGTACCTTTTGACTCATTAGATGAAGGTGGATTGGGGGTTTTGAGTCAGGTGGAAGGCTGAGTTAGTGGAATGGTTTTGGTCTTCTCCTTTCTTAAAGGTCACACAGGGTCCTGCCACTAGCCTATTCAGAAGCTGTGTTAAAATTGGGGAGAAAAAAGGAGATCTTTTCTTGAAGACATTTCTCTACCATTGGCCTTCTACCATTGCCATGATAAATATGAAATCTACAATGACCATGCCTAAAAGCCTTTCCCAGAGCTGCATGCCGTGTGCCCTGTACAACAGTGATTCCAGTGAATACATGTCCATGGGTTACTTGTGTTTATAATGGTTTGGAAACCACTATAAAGATAAAATAATTTTGAAGCACTCTAAGCTTTTTTTTAAATAAAGAAGATAGACAATAAGGAGAGTTTACAGTGACAGAGCACTGCTCATTGACAACGCCCCTCTTTTTTTTTAAGGAGTGAGTTAGGTTATACTTACCAGTTCCACCTTCACCCCTCTTTAAGCAATCATTTTTATTAATTTCTCCCTTGACTTCAAGTCCAGCTTTCAGAGAAACATCCAGATGAAACCCGAGGCATCTCTGTACATCCCTTAGTTCAACACCTGTTTAATGTATTTAGTTGAAAATTGTTAAATAACGTTTATCAACATCACAAATAAATTCCAATTTTTGCTATTTTGTAAGAACTGTACTTACTGGGATTCCTAGACATTATTACTGAGCTCAAATGCAAGGTCATATCGGCCCTGATTTGTCCTTATGTTAGAATTTAGTGGCCTCCTTTTGAATTTGCTTGTCAACTTAATACCAAAGGACATATAAATTTGCTCCTTGTTTGAAAGGGACATAAGTCAGAATAGGGCAGTTATAGTAAAGTCCTTTACCTCTAATAACATGGCAGGGAGACACTGACATCTAACATATATTGAATACTTATCATATACACAACATCGTTCTAAGCATTTTGTATGCATTAATTAATTTAATCCTCACATTGGTCTTTTGAGGTAGGTTCTATTATTGTCCTCATTTTACAGATAAGGATATGGAATGGCAGAGCAGATAAGTAATCTGCCAGTGGAATTCAGCAATTAGCCAAGTTAGTATTTGAACCAGAGTTGTCTGGTTGTTAAGCACTTCTCTGTATTGACTTCATAATTTGGTCGTGGGATGCATCAACATCTCTTTATCCTCTTTGGAAGACTCTGTTCATTATTAAGGTAGCTAGTTATTGCTTTGAGCAGATGGCTTATATAGACGACAATTTTGTTTTGGTCCTATGAATGCTACTTAGTAGATAGCAGTCTCGGAAGCTGACTCACTGTGGTGTGTGGATGCCACAGTTTCTAGGAAGAAAAATCCTAATATTTAATTCAAGCATATAATTTATTATCTATTTAGAAGAGAGAATAATAATTTTATTTTAAGGGTAAACTGCCTCAGTTCATTGACTGTGTCGGTTTTTGCTCTTATTTCTTTCAGATCATACACACACACATGCCAAAATGCTTTATGAAAAAGGAAAGGGAGAAGTTAAGTTAAACCCAGGGTTTCATGGTGGAATTTAGAAGTAGGGATCTGGGGTATTCAGGCATTCATTTATTCAACAAATATTTTTTGTGTACCCACAACTAGTGAGAACTTGAGAAATATCAGGTGGCTTTCCCCATGAGAAAGGGAGAGGGAGGATAAAAATGGAAGACCATGCTAGAAATCCAGAATACGAGATTTCCAACCGTAACCTAAGAAGCATAAAGACTTTGATTCTGAAGATGGGGATGAAAATACCTAAGTGATCCCAGTGAACTTAGCTTCTCTACCTCTGCTGTGGACCTTTCATGTTCAGAAAGGGTCTGGACATCCCAAATCTAGGAGGAGGACATGGCTTGGTCTTCAGGTATTGCCAATGAAGAAGTGAGAAAGATGACTTCCCTCTCAAAGATACCAGAACTGACCTAATGATCCTTGTCTACTAAGGCCAGATGCTAAGTAAATTTAAGTGGATAGGTCTGAGTTATCCAAGATTAAAAATTTTAGCCCATGGAGCTTTTTCACCAAAGCAACTCTTAGCCTGAAGTGTTCCTTGTGTTTTGATCATCCTTGTTGAGCCTTTCTCTCCTGATTTTCAGGTTACTCAAGACATAGTCCTCGTGTGCCCCTCGCCCATATGATATCTATCAAAATAGCCTACCAGGCAGGACTCATGAGACTTCATCATTCTATACATAGCCCTGTAGGGCAGTATAAGCCAAATAACCTCATATTCCTCTTCCCCTGGCAGTGTTTCTCCCTGCTCAAGACTGAGGCATCAAGAGCAATTTGTTCTGGCCAGGTCATATTTGTTTTGTCTATATAGTGCTTACCAACTATGGGGGCAATGTCAGACTTCAAGTTCATAGCCATATCCCATTCTTCACTTGACACAGATAGAAGCTACAGGGAAGGAGCCATAGAAAAGGTTTTTGCCAACACTTCCCTCCCTAAGAGACACACTGAAGAACGCTGAGGGCAGAGAAAGGAGATATGTTGGTGCCTATCTCCTCTTTAAGGAATATTATAACTAGAAATAATGACTCACAAAGTAAATAATTAAAACTGATTAACACAGTCACTTTGCACCTACTTGATTCTTAAAAGGCTTAGATAAAGCTGTTAGGCCAGTATGGTAACCATGTAGTACATAGGCTTTTCCTGTACGTGTGGCAGACATTGATGATCCACCAAGACCTTCTTTCCACGTTCCAAGTGTGGTCAGAAATCTACTCAACATGGACCCAATTCAACTACCACCCTATGATTAGACTTGTCATAAGATGAGGTAAAACTGATTTTTCTACCCTTGCTTTAAGACACCAGACTTATACAATCTTAACATTACTTTCTTCCTCCTCCCTAAAAGAAAATAGAGAACAATATTTTCCTTCCAATACTGAAGAATCCTTTGGAAGATAATTGTCATACATATAATTGGACCACTTATTGATTAAGAAATAGATTATGTAAATTATGTCTCTTGTACTTTTTTCACCTTTTAAATAGTATGTCACTAGAAGCAGCATCACCAATTGATATTAAATTACAGTACAATTTTGTGCATTTCTCAATAATGCATGACCAAGTCATCTTGTTTGAGGTAGAAGTCAATTTGCTGTCTGATAGGGTTTTAGATGCCAAAGGGCAGGGAGAGAGTTCTCTCAAAGAAGCAGGACTTTATTTTAAAACCTTTAACCATTGAAAGAGATCAGCAATAGGAATAATGATTGGCTAAAACAACATCAGAAGTTAGAACTCTATTTCCAGGTATACCTTTCTCTTTCATGGATGCTTTATCCAAAACATATATTAGTTCATAGAATCCTCCTAGAGACCCAGAGCTACTGTAGTGGGTTCCATAGGTTTCCAAAAATGCAAAATATTCCCCCTTTGCATAGGTAGTCGGCAGAGCTTTTATATCATCCAAGAAAGTTGTTGTCAGCATGACATCCCGACTTCTCATCACAAATCTCCCCAGATGAATTATTCCTTTCACATGCAGAAACACTTTTTCCTTGATTGTAGAACAGAAGAAAAAAAATATGAGTTTCATAACCACTATTTTAAATTTAAAAATCACAAAATTTAAAAATTACAAAAAAATCATAAAATTTAGAACTTCCCCAGGCAACAAATGTTTTAGCAGTGACCCTAGATGACCACTTTAACCCAGTAGGATGGCAAACTCAAAATGTGGTTAGTCCCAACTGTTGATGAAGATGGGCAGCAATCGGAACTCTCAGCACTGTTGGTGGGAATGTACAATGGCCTAATCACTGTGGAGAACTGCTTGACAATTTCTTGTAAAAGTAAACCCACATCTACCCTGTGGTCAACAATTCCACCTCTACATAGTTACCTACGATCAGTGACAAAATAGTCCACAAAAAGATCCATATGAGACTTTTAGAGCAACGTTAGTCAGAAGAGCTTAAAACTAGAAACCATTCAAATGTCCAGAAATAGAAGAACTGATCAACAAATTGTGGTATGTTCACAAAAAGTACTACTAGTTAGCAATAAAAAGGAATAAACTACCAATACACGCAACAACATAAATACATCTCAAAAATATTATGCTGAGTGAAAAGAGTCAGACACAAAAGAGTATGTACTGTATGATTTCATTTACATGAAGTTCTAGACCAGGTGAAATTAAGCTCTGGTCAGAGAAATCTGAAAAGTGGTTGCTTCTCAGGCAGTAGGGGATTGACTGAAAAGGGCATGAGGGAATTTTCTTGAGGTGATGGAAATGTTTTATGTCTTGTTTGACAAGGTGGTCACACAGGTGGATACAAAAGTCAAAACTCATGGAACTACAGGCTTAAAATATTTGCTATTTACATTATCACTTGTAAGTTATACTCCACCAAGTTGATTGTAAAATGTTGACAATGGAAGGAAATGTAGACATTCCATATGCAGCCCAATCTTCTCATTTTGCAGACGAGGACACTCTGATCCAAAGGTATCAAGTTATTTGCTCCAAATCACAAAAATAGTCTTTGGCAGTGATTGGAACTACAATCCTAGGTCTCAAGTCTCCCTGCTCCTTCCTCTATGTCCTTTCAATTTTTTATAACAAAGATAGGATAAACAACATTTTAAGAAATGCAAGCTAAATGAGTGAATAGTTAAGCATTCCTAGGGATGATGTCTCAAATTTCCAGGAGAAAACTGAGGCAGTGACAAAGAACTATGTGTTTCAATGCCACAGACTATCCCAGTCAAAACTAAACTACAATGGACACCTATGATTTGTAGACGGTTCGTTTAAGTTTCTCTTGCTATAGTAGTGGTTAACACACGTTGATTGCATAGAAGTTGAAAACATTTTATTATTTTTTAAAAGTATATGTTGGTGTATATGAACATCACACCAAACTTCCTGTGTTTCAGAAGCACAACTGTTCACATTGTATGGCTTCAGGTGATGGTCAGTGATTCAGTCTTCAACAATGAATTCGCCTTCTGATGACTTGCATAATAATTCTCAGTGGAGTCTCAAGGATGCACAAAACTTATTTGGACTCCTCATTGTTGCTAAAATTAAGAGGTATAACTTGTCAGAGAGACGTTAACATTCTTTGGCTCAACTTATTTCAGAGGTAGATCTTAGATCATTTCCATCCAAATACAAAGTTGTTCCTTCCATCTTAGATAATAAAAACAAAATCTCTCGGCCTCACTTGTCTAATCATTTGCTACCAATTTCTTTGCCTTCATTAGAAGCAAAATTCCTTTAAAAAAATTTCTATACTGGCTGTTTTCAATTCCTGTCTTTCTATTTTCTCTTAAATCTAATTCAGTCATGCAGCTCTCCTCACTACTTCAGCAAAACTTCTCTTGTCAAGGTCACCAATGACCTTCACAATGCTAAAGCCAGCAGCTGTTACTTCTTAGTCCTTCTTTGAAATATTCGCACATTTGACACAGTTCATTACTCCTTTCTCCTTGATACGGGTTCTTTTCTTCTAGGGCAGTTCTCAAACTGTAAAGTGTGGACAAATCACCCATAGAGTCTTGTTAAAATGTAATTCTAATTCAATAGGTCTGGGTTAGAGGCTGAGGTGTTAGCTTCCCGGTGATGCTAATGATGCTGATCCATGGACCACACTTTGAGTAGTGAGGTTCTAGGGCATTAGATTTGCCACGTCTTGCTGTCCTCTGCTGGTTCTTCCTCTTTTGCCAGACCTCTTTCTATTGAAGTTCCTTGAGTTTAGTCCTGGATCTTCTCTTTTCTATTTACATTAACTCTTGGTGGTCACACGAAACCCTATGACTGTAAGCACCGTTCTATATACGAACAACTCCCAAACTTATAGCTCAATCCCAGATCTTTTTGTCAAACTCCAGACTTATAACACCAACTTCCTACTTAACATCTCCAAATGAATGTCTAACAGACATCTCAAACTTAATCTGACTAAAATTGAACTATTGTTTTTATTCTCAACCTGCTCTACCGAAAGTTTTCTTTATCTCAGTTAGTAGCAACTCCATCCTTCCAGTTGTTTAGACCTTAGACTCATGCTTGACTCTATACCTGCTCCATCCATCTGCACACACCTGGATTCCTGCAATAGTTTTCAACAAACCTTTTTACTTTTGCTCTTCACTCTCATAATTTCTTCTCATTTAAAATATACTAGCATATGCCAATCTTCTATTCAAAAAGTTCTACTGACTTCTCATGTCACTCAGAGAAAAAGCTAAACTCAGGACAGGCTGTGAGGCCCTTCATGATCTGGTTCAGGATAAACTTTCTAACCCGTTCTCCTGTTTCACTTGGCCCAATGGGCAGATATGTTCCCACCTTAGAGACTTGTCTCTAACAGTTCCTTCTGCCAGGTACATCATCCCAACTATGACTATTTGGCTGTTTCTTCTCCTTCAAATCTTCATTCAGATTTCATTTCCTTTATGAAGTCTACCCTGGACTTTCTTTTTAATATTGCCACTTGCCCAGCACTCCTGATTTCTCTTGTGTTATTCTACTTTTTGCTTTATTCCATGCACTTATCACTTTCTAAATACTATATATCTCACTCTTTTGCTATTACGTTTATTTTTTCTATCTCTCCCTGCTGAACTTTCAGCTCCATGAGGCAGCAATCTTTTTTAGTTTGGTTCACAAATGTATTCTAAGCCCCTGGAACAGTGCCTGGCCACATAAGAAATCCACATTAAATATTTGTTGTATGATTTAAAGGATTTTCCAACTGCATCGTATGGATGGGTATGCATATTAATATAGAGACAAGGTACAGAGCCATACAAAACAATTGTATGATTAGGCATAACATAAGTACTAAGTGTGAATTATTATTATTTTTAAAGGAGGAGAGGGTATCTAAACAGGTGACTGTGTTATCAGAAAAGGAAGAATGAACATTTTACCAGCATCATACTGATTACAGAAAGTGTTTCCTATATTTCAAAGGTGATGAAACAAAATTCTAAATGTGGATTAAATATTAAAAAACAAACACATTTTCAAAGCCTTAAATTAAAGGTGTGATTACAAAGTAAGCAGACCAATGTCATATGCAATGTGTACAATTTCATGGCACCTATTTAGAGACGCTTTCCAGTAAGTAAATAGTCATCAGTGTAAGACATTGCAATGAATTACCAAATTCCTTAGTCTGATGCTTCATTGTCATTCTGAAGGTGGTATAAATTCAACAGTCTATTACCACAATCTCAGTCTAAAAGTATGTTCCGAATTCTTAATATGCTTGTTCTCTGTTTATCACCACCAAATATCTCGCCCCCTCATTTACTGCAGATCCCATGGCCCCTTCTTCAGTTAGCATTCTTCTTCCTCACCTCCTAGCTACATATTTGGGGATTTGTTGAGTATTATTTTTTCTCTCTCTCTCCAGTGAACTCTATCTGCTCCAAACACTTAAACTTAAAAGAGTTTTAAACTCTTTTAAGTTTAAGTGTTTGGTTAGTTTGAAAAATATCCCATTATATCTTCTATATTAAGTGTTTGGTCTTACCTTTTTAGAAGAATGTGACAAGAACAGTTGGTAAGTTTCATTTTTGGAATATGTAAATCGAAATTTACCCTCAGCATTTGTAAGACTGAAGTTTTTTTTGCCAGGAGTTTCTTTAAGTGTGCTTTTAGACTTTTCAATTGCTTCAGTAGGTGTGAATTTTAAAGTTATATCTGCATTAAAATTTGATGTCTTCTCTTGGACAATTCTTTTGAATGCCTCCATCTGTTCTTCATAATGTTCAGTTCTGAAATTTTTATCGGCTTTTGTCTAAAAGAGAACGATGAAACACTATGAAAAACAACATGCAAAAAACCCACCCCAAATAAACACAGATTAAAGAAAAATCAAGCAATTTATTTGAAAGGTATTTGAGCAAAGGAGTTAAGAGTGAAACACTGAAGTGACATCGCTGGGCTCTGATACAGATTCCATGACTCTGAGGACAGGACACAGTAATCTCTCTCTGTGTCTGATTCCTAGTCTATGAAAAAGAGATGCTCACCATACATAGCCCAAAGGCTGTTAAGAGATAATGCAATGAGATAATGCATATGAAGGGCTTAGAACATAGCAAACTTTCAAGTGTTAATATGTTAATAATTAAAGAGCTATTTGCATAACAGATGCACAATATACTTCCATTTGTGTAAAAAAAGAAAGGAAGAAAGAAATGATAAAGCCAACACTGACTGAAGGCTTCTGGGCCAGCACTGCTTTGAATATTTTATGCATGTTAATTAATTTAAGCAGAAAGGTTAAGACAAGGTCTGCACTCTGAACCTTTACACTCTCCTGCCCGTTAATACATACATACATACATACATAAATAATAAAAAACTAAAAAAAAAAAAAGACTAGGAAAGCAAGCAAGCGAAGAAAGGTTTTTATGTGCACAGAAAATTACCAGAAAAATCGACAAAGCAAAGTGTTTGCCCTTGAGAAGGGGAACTGTGAAATGGAAATCTGGAGTGGGAGCTGGCTTATATTTCCTTGAATAATCTTCTGCGATGTTCAGACTTTTTGACTGTTTTTTTTTTTTTTTTACCACTTTCATATTTGCATGGGGGAAAAAAAAACCCTGAACTAAACAACCTAGTTAAAATTAAAAATACTAAACTTTCAATTAAAGAATTCTTAACCACAAAACCAAAAGACAACCAACAGAATGGGAGAAGATATTTGCAAATGACATATCAGATAAAGGGCTAGTATCCAAAATTTATAAAGAACTTATCAAACTCAACACCCAAAGAACAAATGATCCAATCAAGAAATGGGCAGAAGACACGAACAGATGTTTTTCCAAAGAAGACATCCAAATGGCCAACAGACACATGAAAAAGTGCTCAACATCGCTCGGCATCAGGGAAATCCAAATCAAAACCTCAATGAGATACCACCTCACACCAGTCAGAATGGCTAAAATTAACAAGTCAGAAAATGACAGATGTTGGCAGGGATGCGGAGAAAGGGGAACCCTCCTACACTGTTAGTGGGAATGCAAGCCGGTGCAGCCACTCTGGAAAACAGTATGGAGGTTCCTCAAAGAGTTGAAAATAGAGCTAGCCTACAACTCAGCAATTGCACTACTGGGTATTTACCCCAAAGATACAAATGGAGGGATCCGAAGGGATACGTGCACCCCGATGTTTATAGCAGCAATGTCCACAATAGACAAACTGTGGAAAGAGCCAAGATATCCATCAACAGATGAATGGATAAAGAAGACACGGTTTATATATACAATGGAATATTATGCAGCCATCAAAAGGAATGAAATCTTGCCATTTGCAATGACGTGGATGGAACTGGAGGGTATTATGCTGAGCGAAAGAAGTCAATCAGAGAAAGACATATATCATATGACCTCAGTGATATGAGGAATTCTTAATCTCAGGAAACAAACTGAGGGTTGCTGGAGTGGTGGGGGGTGGGAGGGATGGGGTGGCTGGGTGATAGACATTGGGGAGGGTATGTGCTATGGTGAGTGCTGTGAAGTGTGAAAGACTGTTGAATCACAAACCTGTACCTCTGAAACAAATAATACATTATATGTTAAAAAAAAATAAGAAGAAGATAGCAGGAGGGGAAGAATGAAGGGGGGGAAATTGGAGGGGGAGATGAACCATGAAAGACTATGGACTCTGAAAAACAAACTGAGGGTTCTAAAGGGGAGGGGGGTGAGGGGATGGGTTAGCCTGGTGATGAGTATTAAGGAGGGCACATACTGCATGGAGCACTGGGTGTTATGCACAAACAATGAATCATGGAGCACTACATCAAAAACTAATGATGTATGGTGAACATAATAATAAAATTAAAAAAGAAAAAAAGAATTCTTAGCCAACTTGACAATTGTCAGGTATCAGTGGGAGGTTTGTTAATCTCAGTGGTGAAACTCCTCCCAGAGGCCCTCTGCAATAGGTCGTAACTCTTGTCTGAGAAGGAGCCACCCATCTCTTCAGTCAGCACAGACTGGAGCCGTAGCATACAGTGGGGAACTGTTCTGCACAGGGAATGCTATGGTCTGAATGTTTATGTCCCTCCACAAAATCCATATGTTAAAATCCTAATGCCCATTTCGATGGTAGGAGGGGGGCCTTTGGGAAGAGTCTTCATGAATGAGATTAGTGCTATCATAAAAGTGACCCCACAGAACTCTCTAGCCCCTTCCACCATATAAGGATGCAAGAAGTCTGTAGCCCATAAGAGGGCCCTAACTCAACCAGACTAGCACTCTGATCTCGGACTTCCAGAACTTCTGATGTTCTCATCTCCAGAATTGTGAGAAATAATTGTCACTTTGCACTTATTAACACATTTAACCTTTTCAAAATCTTATGAAATATGTATTATTACCACTCCACTCTATGATAAGAAACTGAGATTCAGGAAGATAAATAAGTTACCTAATGTCCCATGGATGATAAGTGGAGGAACTTAGGATTTAAACCCAGGGAGTCTTAATTCAGAACTGACCAATTGACCATATGCTACCCTGTTGCCAATTCATTAGTGAACTCTTTAGTTCTTAAATATGCTAGATTTAAAAAAAAAAATACTGATTCCCTTTCTTCCTTTCAGTCTCTACTATTATATAAACAGTTTAGTCTTCCATCATTTCCTTCTTGGACCATGAAATAGCCTCCTTCTGTCGTTACCTCTCTGGTCTTGTCCTTTTGAAATTTATATCCATAAAACACAAAGATTTAAAATGAAACTCTGACCATGTTGCTGTCCTCAGTGGCTGCCTTCTCATGCTCACAATCATGTCCAAATTACTTAATATGGCATATGAGAACCTTCATTATTTGATTCCTGTCTGTGACTCCAAATTTGAACTCATATTAGTTTATCATAGACCATAGTTCCTTTCAAAATAGACCAGTCTTTTGTTCCTTGGAAACATCAATATACAATAAACAAATCAGCAGGTGCATAATAAACCTGATCTGTACACTGCCAGGGCTTCTAAATGGACTCAAGTTGCAGCAGAAAGTACAGTTGGAATGTTTATTAAGCCTCTGTTTTCTGTTTTGTTGTCAATCTTAATGGCAATTCCAATGAAATATTTACTTGATTATGGGCTCTTGCCTTCGTTAGAAGCGTGAGCTTTTAAGGAAAAGACTGTTGGGGTGCCTGGATGGCACCAGTGGTTGAGCAGCTGACTTCTGATTTCAGCTCAGGTCATGATCTCAGGGTCATGAGATTGAGCCCTGCGTGGAGCTCCACACTCAGCCGGGGGTCTGCTTGGGATTCTCTCTCTCCCTCTTCCCCTCCCCGCCACTCGCTCTCCCCCCCAAAATAAATAATTAAATATTTTAAGAAGTAAAGAAAAGATTGTTAATATACTGCATGCACTTATTTATTAATTCAGTGATCATTTTTTTTTTAGCAAAGAATACAAGGTTAGTTTCTCAGGATTCCACAGTAAATAAAATAACTAGAAACTTGACTTAGGGTATATATGATGCAACAAAATAAATGCTAGAACAGAAAGGGAAGCAGAGGCTATTGCATTAATTTACAGGTGGGGCATCTAACCAAAACAGAGAATTCAGAGGAGAAAGCTGAGGGAGGAGTGGTAATCAAAAGCCAGGTGAGGAATGACCTTTTTCTCCCTATCACAGAGATTGATTATTATCCTGCTGGCTACAGGGAAACACTCACTAAATTTAAGCAGCTAAGAGATAAGATCAGATTTATCATTTATCTTCATACTGATGTGTGTGGAACGAATTGAAACTGAGCAAAACTAGAGGTCCTAAGCTGATAAGAAGACACAGCAGCCTAGCTGAGAAATGACAGGTGCCTAAGGCCATGGCCATGGCAGTGAGAATGGAGAAGAGGAGACAAATTTAGGAGACATTGTGAAATAATGGAACTTGGAGATTGATTGGATACTGTAGACTTTGAGGGAGATGCGTCTGTAGAGGCAGTCTTTAGGATGATTCCCAGATTTTGAATTTGGTGATTAGGAAGATATTATTTCATTGTTTCATTGTATCCATTTAAGTGAAGAAATCAGGGCACCTGGGTGGCTCAGTTGGTTAAGCGACTGCCTTCGGCTCAGGTCATGGTCCCGAAGTCCTGGGATCGAGTCCCACATCGGGCTCCTGGCTCAGTGGGGAGCCTGCTTCTCCCTCTGACCCTCTCCCCTCTCATGCTGTTTCTCTCTCTCTCTCAAATAAATAAATAAATAAAATCTTTAAAAAAAAATAAGTGAAGAAATCAAACGTAAGAATCAGGGAACTGGGTGTTAAGAGTGGATATCAGCTGTCGTTTCCTGACTTGTTAATTTTAGCCATTCTGACTGGTGTGAGGTGGTATCTCATTGAGGTTTTGATTTGGATTTCCCTGACACTGTTGGTGGGAATGCAAGCTGGTGTAGCCACTCTGGAAAACTGTATGGAGGTTCCTCAAAAAGTTGAAAATAGAGCTACCATATGATCCAGCAATTGCACTACTGGGTATTTACCCCAAAGATACAAAAGTAGGGATCCGAAGGGCTACGTGCACCCCGATGTTTATTGCAGCAATGTCCACAATAGCCAAACTGTGGAAAGAGCCAAGATGTCCATCGACAGATGAATGGATAAAGAAGATGTGGTATATATATTCAATGGAATATTATGCAGCCATCAAAAGGAATGAGATCTTGCCATTTGCAACGACGTGGATGGAACTGGAGGGTATTATGTTGAGTGAAATAAGTCAAACAGAGAAAGACATGTATCATATGATCTCACTGATATGAGGAATTCTTAATCGCAGGAAACAAACTGAGTGTTGTTGGAGTGGGGGGTGGGGAGGGAGGGATGGGGTGATGGGGTGATGGACACTGGGGAGGGTGTGTGCTCTGGTAAGCGCTGTGAATGGTGCAAGACTGTTGAATCTCAGATCTGTACCTCTGAAACAAATAATGCAATATATGTTAAGAAAAAAAAAGAAGAAGAAGAAGGTAGCGGGAGGGGAAGAATGAAGCGGGGGAAATCGGAGGGGTAGATGAACCATGAGAGACGATAGACTCTGAAAAACAAACTGAGGGTTCTAGAGGGGAGGGGGGTGGGAGGATGGGTTGGCCTGGTGGTGGGTATTGAGGAGGGCACATTCTGCATGGAGCACTGGGTGTTATGCACAAACAATGAATCATGGAACACTTCATCTAGAACTAATGATGTAATGTATGGGGATTAGCATAAGAATAAAAAAAAAAGAGTGGATACCAGCTTTGGATATGTTAACTGTGTGATGACTGCACACAACTAGCTATGTGGGTATCCAGTTCGGAGAGAGACATGGGCCGCTAATAGAGTATCTGTAAGCCATCAGGTTAGAGGTGAAAATTGAAGCCACAGGAGGGAATGAAATCAACCCAAGGAGAATATGGAGACAGAGACTAGTGAAACAAGGTGGAGTAGGAACTCTGGTAAGACCTATATTTAGGGGCTGTCCTAAGTAAAGGGAGCTCAAAAGAATCTTCAAGATGGACTTTGGCAAAAGCAGTTGGCGCAAGAAGGTAATAGAGATTTGGTGTTGTGAGCTGTACTATGCTCCCCCCAAATTCATGTGTGGAAGTCCTAAGCCCATGTACCTCAGAAGGTGATTGTGTTTGGAGATACAAATATTAGAGAGTTAATTAAATTAAAATGAGGTCATTAAAATGGGCTCTAACCCGATATTACTGGTGCCTTTATAAAAAGAGGAGGTTAGAACTCAAACAGAAGGAAGAGGCTGGGGAGATACAGGAAAAATGACATCTACAAGCCAAGGAGAGAGGCCTCAGAAGAAACCTGATCTCAGACTTGTAGCCTTTCAAATTGTGAGAAAATAAATTTCTGTTGTTTGAACCATCCAGTCTGTGATACTTTGTTATGGCAGCCCTAGTGAACTAATATAGTTAGGGAGTTAATGGGAAATGCAAAAATTGAGACAGCAAATGTAGATAAGAAGAGTATGTGGAGATGGGTGTTTCCTTCTTGTGTTTGTGTTTTTTTTTAATGAGAGTCTTGAAGTATTTATTTATATATTAAGGGCAGGGTGGAAGATGAGAGAGAGGTTGACAGAAGGCTTAAGAAGATAATTAACAAGGCACTTGACATGGAATCCAACATATGGAAAGACACACTTTCTACTGAGACAGAATAGAAGGATGTTAAGGGTGGACTGAGTGAGAAGTAAGTTTGTACACAAGGACAACCTTGAAGAAAAAACTAGAAAATTCTTTTCTAGGCTTTGGTATTCTCTGTCAAGTTGAAGCTAATGCCATCTACTGAGCTTAAGGCCAACACGGTCAGATGAGGAGCTTGAGGGGGATGCTGGAAATTTTAAACCACCCCTGTGTGGACTGGGGAGGAGTGCAGCCTGGGGGGAGGTGTGTGGACCAGCTGAGCTGTGTGGAGGTCCTGGGTGAGGGTATAATGCCAAGAGTTCTTATATCATTATGAATTTCTCTAAGCAATACAAGTTTACAAGAGGGGCAGAAAACTAATAGGGTTCATCAAAAGTTGGAGTGTTTCTGGATTATAGAAGGAATAGAAGTCAAGGGCATTGATAATATTATCAAGAGTGGTCAAAATGGATCTGGATTGATTCTAGGAAGGAATTGAAAACCGGAGGAGCAAGATGGAATGGGAGGAAAGCCAGTGCCAAAGAACTGGATCTCGATGTGGTCCAAGAGTAGGTTTGTGGTCACAAGTGAGAGTGAGAGCTGAGAGATGGGCCAGTTGCAGT
Source organism: Mirounga leonina (assembly GCF_011800145.1). NCBI lineage: Eukaryota > Metazoa > Chordata > Mammalia > Carnivora > Phocidae > Mirounga > Mirounga leonina. Next base: position 4,567,536 of record NW_023270871.1, read on the forward strand.
GAGGCAAAGGGTTAAATGTTGGATTCCCCAGTGTTTGGAATCCACATGCAGCACAGTTCTGGTGAACACAGCTAAGGATGTGGTTCCAGATGTGAGTGGCTCTGGCAGAACAGACACAAGAGGTTAAGAGGCAACAAAAAGTTACTGGCAGAGTCCACAGGATATAAAAGTCACCCAGGATTTGGGAAGGATTGGGGGGAAAGGACAACTAGAATCCAGGTGCATTTTACAATTCTTTGTTGATCTCTTAAATCTTACATATTCATGGTGACCCAGGTTTAAAGAAAATGGTAATAAAAACCTGAAACCTGATTTACCAATTGTTACTTTCCAGAACAAAAGTGGAGAGGACCAAAGAAAGACAAGGGAAAAGGAACTGATTTGTACATGACACCATCCCTGTTTTCTTCCCCATAATTGCAGGCTTCAGAGGTTCAGTATTACTTCTGATTTATTAAATAGCCAGTAGACCTTGACCTGTAATATGAATGCTAATTATGCATTGAATCGTAGCAAAGTCTTTTACTAATTATATTCTTTAAAAAAAGAATGATAGCAAATATTTATTGAGCGTTTGCTATGTGCCGATAACTTCCTGGGTGTTTTAGACTCATTTATCTTTACGAGATAGGCATCAGTATTTCTATTTTACAGATGAGGGAACTGAGGCAGGATGAGGAAGAATAATTTACCCGAGATCTCACTGCTGCTTAGGAGTGGAGCTGGGATTCCAACCTATGTACTATGTCCTGGGGAGTCAGAGAACCAGAGCCACTCTTGAGAGAAGAGGCACTGAGGGAGGGTGAATGTGTCAGAGTCAGATGTCATTAGTACGAAATATTCCTCATACACTGATAGTTCGGTAGAATTCTTTCAAAACATAAAAGACAGTAAATTACTGTTGATGAGTAACTAAGACAGGATTTTAAAAATTAATTCATCCAATAAAAATTTGTTGAGCATCATATATACACATATATTGAGTAGAGTATTAGTATAACAGCCTGTAAGGACGTATAAAATGCATTCTTTGCCTTCAGTTCCTATAATAAAATATGCAAAAAAGGAGGCAAACTATTCCATTGGATATTAGAAGGTGTAGGAAGAAATTCTTTCTAAGAAGTCAAAATAGAGATTTCCATTGAATAAGTTCATGTTCTTTTACGTATGGTAGAAACATATTTGGCTATTTCCCAAGACCATCACAGATGAGAGTGAGGGGAGCACCAGCAGCTGGAGCACTAAGGAAGTAATGTGGGGACTTCAGCAAGCCCCCAGCCAACTCCATCAGCACTCCTCCTCAGCTGACACCAACTCACCACCCAGGCCCACAATCCCTGTCTGCTTTTTATCAACTTGATGCCAACACCCATTTGGAGGCATTATTCTGATTGGAACTGATAAAAATTTACTAGAGTCTTCATTTCTCCCACTTTATGTGAAGATCAGTTAGTTTTGCTACAGAAATATTAATGTGCTTGGTTATGAGATGCTGCTCCCAACTCCCCTGGGGGTGTAAGTAATATACGGGGTAAGCAACACATCATCTTTGTAAAATCCAAAATACTGACTACAGAAACCCATCTATTTCCAGGGTTGTAAATAGAGAAAACAGTGTATTTACTCTCCAAATGTAGCTTCAAGATCAGTCATGGGCAAGGTTCTGGCCCTGACCATCTTGTGTCACTCACAGCCATTCCTACCCCTAGAGAGAAGCTAAGAGGCTGGTCACAGTGACGAAGACAGGAAAACTGTATGACACAGACCTGAGAACTAAAAACCAAATAAAGTAAGATGTCAACAACCCTTCTTCCATCAGCAATGACAAAGGTCACCTTATCTTTGGAGTATTCTTTTTTAAGAAAGTGGAACATTTTGGGGCGCCTGGGTGGCTCAGACGGTTAAGCGTCTGCCTTCAGCTCGGGTCATGATCCCAGGGTCCTGGGATTGAGCCCCACATCGGGCTCCCTGCTCAGCGGGTAGCCTGCTTCTCCTTCTCCCTCTGCCTGCCACTCCCCCTGCTTGTGCTCTCTCTCTCTCTCTAATAAAAAATTAAAAAATTAAAAAAAAAAAGTGGAACATTTGTAATAACCTTTAGAAAAATGATCATCTTCCCTTCAAAAAATGTGCTTAAAGAGGGTAAAAACCTGGCATGAGGGGGAAAAATCAATAATCCAACACGTTCCCTGAAATTTGTGGCAAAATGATTCTATGCTGGCCTTACAGGTACAAAAAAGAAAAAAAAATAGGATAATGTGGTCACATGTAAAAGAAATGCCAGTCAAATAGTCCAGACTTTAAAATATTTAGTATTCATGGGAGAGCAGGATCGCTTCAGGCTGCAATGAGTAGGGACTGTTTTACAACATTATTAAAAAGAAAAGAAATATTAACTACATTTATTTAAAAGTATATGTGTTTTGGAAACCGTTGCGAGTGACCACAGTGATAAAGGACTTTGTGAAAACTGAATAAAGTAAACTTTATGGGTCACCAATGGGACCATTGAAAAAAAAAAAACAGATTATTGTAGCTCCTGATTCAGAATAAGTGAATTATTATTCTTTATTTTTATCTTGCTTAGACCAAAAAAATCTCTCTAATGGTGACAAATATTGATCCTTTAAACAGAGGGTTCCAGTTTGTGGATGGTTCTAGAGAATTTAGGTGACTTTCAGGAAGGTGGTTAAGTTTGGAGAGGCATTGGGTAGAGCAAAAATCATTTTAAGAAATGGTTTAACAAGAGCTAGAGGGGTTTGAGGTGAGTGAAAACAGCCACTCACATTAGTCAAGCAGGACTTACCTAGGGGAATGCTGAGGAAAAAACCAATGTCAAGAAGAGTTTTGATTTGTAGGCTAGCAAAAAGTGAGCTTAGGGCGCCTGGGTGGCTCAGTTGGTTAAGCGACTGCCTTCGGCTCAGGTCATGTTCCTGGAGTCCCAGGATCGAGTCCCACATTGGGCTCCCTGCCCGGGGGGGAGCCTGCTTCTGCCTCTGACCCTCCCCCCTCTCATGTGCTCTCTGTCTCTCTCATTCTCTCTGTCTCAAATAAATAAATAAAATCTTTAAAAAAAAAAAAAAGTGAGCTTAAATAGCATGAGCAGTGTACCCAGGACTTAAATCAGCATTAATTTAATTTTTATTTTATCAGGCTTTTAGATGATTCTTTTAATGGAGTCTAAGTATTTGCCAAAACTATTACTAGGCGCCCATTCCTGAGGGTTGACTGTAGACCACTGTATGTTTTCTAAAGAGATCGAAGCTACACCTCCTCTTCTTTCAGTCAATTTTATATGCCCATCAGATTCTTAGTCTACTGAACTTTTCACATTATTTAGTGTTACATTTATTGAAGTGGCTTTTCAGCTTAAAGCTGAGCAATATGTTTGCTTCTGAGGAGACTTACTTCATAGGCTAGAGAAGCCACGTTCCAGGGTCTACGGTAGTAGACCAAGGTGTTTCCATCCCGAACGCGGTCACAGTGTCCATTGTAGTACTCATTGTCAAAAGGTGTGCTTAGGGGATCCATCCCTAAGACGTTGATGCTGAAAATGAACAGAGTAGCATCAGATATGGAAATCCCAGGAGCTAATGCAAGGCAGTCCTCTGTAGCTTGGGAAAGAGAAGGCTTTGGCTCATGTCCCCATCACCCCATATATGCGTGATATAATCAGGAACAGAAGCAAGAGTCTGCTCACTTCTGCTTTATGTCTCTGGCAGCAAGCATACGTTAGGAAGGCCTTATAAACTTCCAGGCAACTAGGGCATTGTTGGGAGCACAATGAAAGAAATGCAATAACTAGGGAGCAAGGGACCATCTGGCTCCTAGAGTCTTAACTCCACTGCTGTAACTCTTAGCTAACCTCCCCTAGTAAGCTAAGAGCCAACTCTGTAGTACCCTATTTAAATTATTTGAGAACAGAGCATCTCGGGGGGGGGGGGGGCAGTATAACATATGCATGTAATTTTTAATCTATGAATCAACATTGGGGCTCTTTCTCTCCCCATTCTCTTTAAACTGAAGCCTTTTCCTCCAGCTGTCTCATTGCTTGTCAAGAACCTCATTCCCTCCAGGCTTATATTATTTCTACTATACTTTCCAAGGGGAAATACAAAAATTTCAGCATCCTGACAAGGCATTCTCAAAAGTTCTACTTTTTCCTCTCAGCAAAATATTTTTATTTGGCAAGCTTTAATTCAGAAACAGAAATCTTATCTAGCTTTAAAAAAGTTAAGTTTGATTTGTAGACCTAAAAGCAATGTATGAACAAGGAGCAGTTCCTTCTCTGTGAAGTACACTTCTGTTAATCAGAATGGTCATTGCTGTCTAGTCTGGAATATATGGCTCCAGACCAGGGAGGCCAAAATAGAGGTTTGATCTGCACATCTATAACTGAGTTTGACACAAAAGCAGAAATTCTTCCATGGATCTAGACCACATCCCAAACTCCAATGAACTGGATTATAAATCTAGATGTTGGTTTCAAGAGTAATATGTCAAAGGGTGTAGATGGTTTACTCTAAAACCCATTGCTAATGAAAGAAAAATAAAAAATAAAAAAGATTATCTTACTGCCAGTGGTTTAGTTAAAAACAACATCTTCACATAAACTGCACATTCTTTTTTTTTAAGATTTTATTTATTTATTTATTTGAGAGAGAGAGAGCTCAAGTGGGGGAAATAGGCAGAGGGACAAGCAGACTCCCTACGGAGCGGGGAGCCTGATACAGGGCTTGATCCCAGGACCCTGAGATCATGACCTGAGCCAAAATCAGATGCTTAACTGACTGAGCCACCCAGGTGCCTCCAAATGGCACATTCTTAATAAATGTTGAATCTACAAAGAAAACGACATTATAGCTCAACTTTAAAGGAAGGTAGGTTAAGGAACCAATTCAGGAATATCTTTCTCAGAGCTAACTGTATAGTTAACCACTTCTGATTTTTTGCTCTATGAGAACCTTTCATGAAAAATGCTATGGCCCTAAAGTTTAATATAGGGCCAAAAATTAGGCTTAGTTGAGTAAGAAAGAAAAAAGAGACATTATTATCTGGTTTACTTTCTCAAACATCTAATGCCTCATGGTAGGTTAACATTTCAGCTTCACTTCTTCACCCATCCCTGCATCTACAGCAAATGAATAATACCTCCCCGCGCCCCCCCCTTTGGTATGACTAAGGTTTTGATACAAAGACATGGAACACTGGAAACAAATTATCTGTGTTTGTTTCTTAAACAAGCCCTGCAGTACATTTTCTTTGTTCTATAGTGAACTTGTCCTTCATAAATCTGTATTAACAGAGACTCTGTACCTCTTCACTTTCAGGGAACAATGACGTTAATCTTTGTTATAATGATGATTAACTCTTGGGTGACTATGATATCTACACAGAGTGTAGTATTTGTAGTAAATAGTGAGTAATATTAAGAGAGTTAATACGCAGTCTTTGATCTCATGAAAATTGTATTCAAATTATGGAGTTGGACACATAACCACCTATTTCAAAAAAGAGTCCAAGGTCAAATACACGTGCGCCAAGTAGCACAGGCAAGTGCTGCGCAGGTTCCCAAAAGGAAGAAACCCCATGGCAGGGTCATAAATAGAGATTAGAAGAAGTAGGATTTGATTTGGGCGCTGCAGGATGGGGATGGAAGGGCAGGAAGAATGGTGTGCACAAAAGCCTGGAGGAGGAAATGTGTATGGCATGGTTTCGCGTAGTAGTCTTCAGATTTTCTGCTTGTCTACTCTATGAAAACATGATGACAAATTTTGCCTGCCTGCACAGTGTTGGTGTGACATCTAAGATTTTTCATCTTAAGTTTAAGTAGTTGCAAAGGATATAATTTCTCAGCAGGCTATAAATATTTACATCTTAAAGTACAGTTATTTTGCCTCTTTTTAAAATAAATCCAGTGAAATATAAATGCCATAGTGATGGTGGGTATCAAATCGCTGCAATGTTTATCTTTCTTTAGCAACTAGAGATTTTATGATATTCCTTTTTATTCTAATTTCTTTTTAAAGACACTTTATTTTTTAGAGCAGTTTTAGGTTCATTGCAAAATGAGTGAAAGAGACAGAGATTTCCCATATGTCCCTACCCACTTTTGATTCTTGAATCCATACTTCTATTCTATTTCCACCACAGAAGTTTAACCTCTTGTAATGTTATTTTAGCTCAGAAGTTTTAATGGATCACTTTTTTATACTTTTTTGTACCAAAAAGGTATTAACTGAAATTTAAAAAATATTAAGTATCCTTTAACTATCAGGTCTAAATAAGTAAAAACTCCTCTGGATTGAGTTATAATTATTAGCAGTATATATATTAAAATGTTTTAAATAGTTAACAAACTCTTTTTTTTTTTTTGGAAAGGTGTCTCAGTGAAAAGAACGGGCGTCTTTTTTAATTAAGTGATTAGTTCCTGCCTTCATAGATGGATACTGCTTATTGCTAGAAAAAGACAAGATTCAGGATCGACTGTATTCTTACTTTCCATTTTTATAGACACAAATCCTGAGAAACTTTACTCATGTACATAAGTGGAAAAGAATAGAAGGAATTTTGGCATGGCAATGTCACTTGATTCTTTGATCTTCTGAGTTTTGTGCCAAAAAGAAAGATCACAGACTAGTCTTTCATTAAAAATTATTTGTATAGCCCATTATCTGATAATTGATTACAATATCTTTCAAAGAGAATTGGAGATGGGTTGACTTACAAGGCACTGGAGTCCAACTGAGCACCAATATTTGGAAATGTTTTTTGGTTTTCCCACCACAGAGTAAAATTGAGGTGGGTAAGGGGGGTACTCTTCTTTTGGACGGTGAAAGTTAGGTGATTACAAAAGGGGACTGCAGAGGGGAGAATGGGCTTCACAACTTGGATGCCACGGGGTTGTTAAGCTTCTCAAGTTTATGAAAAATACGTATGTATGGAATAAAAGATTTACTGTTGGTTCAATAGATTAGTTAAGCCACTAATAGTTGAGGAAACTATTACCTTAAAACTTACCTGTCTCCCCCTTAGAAAGTCTTTTTGCACCCCACAGTAGTATGCATACCCCACTTTGAAGGTTTTATTTTACAGAACAGCAAACTGACTAGTTGGCTGGATCCATCTGGAAAGTTACAATGAAACTGCTCCACAGTCTAAAGCACAACTAAGGAAGAAATGTTTCAAAACTTTTGACTTGGTTCCACTACTATAGAGACAGCCAGTCTAGTCTAGAATGAGCCAATTTTTTTTTTTTTTTTCGGCCAAGAAACATGAAAACTTCTCATGGATGGAATGTCATCGCCTGGGAAATAAAAAAATCATGTGTATTTTGGCAGCACCTAGAGATGCCTGTTTTCATGCCAGCATCTAGAACCATAGGCAGTTCCCATTTACCAGGTGACCAGAAAAGAAAGCTCCCTCCACAGAAGGGGTGCTATGCTTAGATCACATAAAAAAGTAATTCATTACCATACATCATTTACAGCTGGTTTGGATTTATATTTTTTCAATGAGTGCAAGTTAGGGGATTTCCCTAAACACTTCTGGAGAATCTCAAATGCCTACAAGGCAAGAGGCGGAAATATTTGTGATACAAGGGAATTCTGCTGGCATTAAGAATTTAAGGGGGAGTCCTTCAAATGAAAAAAACAGGTACAAATTAATGACTGTGGGTACTTGTACTTTCATGTATGAAAGAGTCTGATTGTATATGACTGCTCATAAGACTTGTTGAGATTTTCCAGATTGGATTGTGTAGAAGCAGTTTATAAATCTGTTGCTATGACGAGGGTGTTTACTCCTATTACCTCTATTCAATATATCCCAGAAACCCTTAGAAGAATAATGGTGATGCATGGTAAATAAATACATAATGTTCATGGGATTGAGGAATATCACCAATATAATAAAGCATGCCATTTTGAGAACTCTTCTTAAATATTAATCACTGATTTCTACTCTTCTATACTCTTAATTCAAAAATTCGGATAATTAATAGCAACTTAAGGAGATCATTGGTTAGTTTTGCTTTGAAGCTAGGGTGTTGATTTACAGGTTTTGCAGTGATGGGGAAAATGATGTGGGTGGAGATGAGCATGTGGGGAGAGGCCAAGGTAAGGTGGCATGGTGAAAAAAACATAGTTTTATAAAAGTCAGAGAAACTTGGGTTTAGTTCCACTGGAAACTAAAGAGTTCTGCTAGAATCTAAAGAGATAAAATGGTCTTACTTGCTTCTCTCATTTTTCTTTTTTCTGTAAAGTGAATGTAATACCTCCCCTGACAACCTCAGGATTATTATGAAAACTCTATAGAGAAAAAAATGTAGAAAAGAAAGTTCAAAGTATTATGCAAATGAAAGCTGTTGGAGAATAATAGGCTTTAGGAAGACTGGTTATAGGTAATTGTTCATGGTAATGGGAATTTAATAAAAAATGCTGGTAGATTTATTCTATGAGGACCTACCTCATTTTTCACCTCTTCAGCCAACCTTCCCCATAACTGGGATCCCACCCTCTTGCTTGGTCCTGAAGACTCAGCCCTGTGTCATTCCCTGTCACCAGCTCTTACCGTGGCAAAGCATGATATATTTAGCCAGCTCTCTAGGATGCCTCATTATGAAACTTTCTAGCAAATGTTATATAATAATTTTTTTTCTCTGAACAAAGAAAATGAATAGATTGTGAATGATTATTTTTCAACTGAGAGGGCTAAAATTTCTGTATCCTTTCACAAGGTGCAAATTTGCATGGAGCGAAAATACATAATATATGCAATGCCCTGCTTCAAGCCCATCTGTTTAGATTAAGGAGAAAACTGTTTCTCGGATCCCAAATAAAGCAAAAACAAAGTCATAATGGACTTTCACCACAGACTCACAGTGTCTCCCTAAGGAAAGCAGCAGGATGAGTCAGAACTCATTGGAGCATGCAGTGATCTGGTTCTAAGGTTTCTGACAACCTTCATACCATTTACTGACAATTATTAAAAGAACCTCCTGTGTTTGGAGACAAAGACTGTACACTGGATTCAAGACTCCTACCTTTAGGCTAAGGGCCAAAGACCCTTAGTTCGTGGGCAATACTTGGATGTTGCTAGGACAAGATTTTATAAAGTGAATAAAGGGTGTATGAAATGTTTTATCTGGTGCCTGACTCTTGGTACCCTGGACTTTTCTCCTTATTGAGATTCAAAAGTTCAAGTTCCATCTGGCTTAGAGAGAGAAGACATCTCCATTTATAGCCAACCTCGATCCAGAGGCCTTATCTTAGGAACTGCCCCCTATCCTGGTGTAGGGTTTCTCAGCCAGAGCACCACTGACGCTGTGGGTCTGGCTGCTCTGTGCACTGCAGGATGTTTGGCACCATCCAGGGCCTCTACCCACTGGAGGTAGCCGTGTTACCTCACCCCCTGAGTCCTCCATCCCATCCCCCACAGTTGTGACCCCCTAGAAGAGTTTCCAGGCATTGCTAAATGTCCTCTGGGGAAAAAAATCACCCCTGGTTGGGAACCAGTACCTTAGTCCCTCTATTAGCTTTGCTTTTACCATCATCCCCATCTTCTTTCCTCTCCTTATCCCCATTCCCAGGACTTAAGTCCTGAACCTGAATTTATTTCTAGGGACCCAGTTTCAATCTTACCTGATGCCAACTGACAGTATTTTAGAAGCACTTATTTTCATTAATTCATGAACTGATTGACTGATTCACCTATTTGTCTACTCCCCCCCCCACCCAGGGTTTATGGAGCACCTATGATGAACCAGGCACTGAGATCATGAGGTTGATAAGACACATCGCATGACAGGCAGTGAAACAGAGCCACATGCCATCTCTGTCAATAGACCAGTGGACTTGGGAAAAGCTGTGTCTCTTTTGAGTACAATTTGCCAAGAAATTTACCCAAAGTACCTTTGCTGAAAACAGCTCAGAACAACAAATGGAAACTATGTCATGGATATCCCTGGAATCTTCTCTGACCATATGGAACAGAACAGAACAGCACCTCGGGCCTACGTCATTTTCCTAATTCCCAGAGCGCAGATCTCTGGGTGATGGTCTTTATTCTGTGACACTCTGAGTTCTAAACTGTCCAAGACCTCTCATCCGAGCTTAGCTGGCCAGAGCCCCTATGTTTTGTACAGAAAGTGGGTGAAACTTCACTTTGTAATGAGAACCAGAGTCTCAACACCATCACCATCCACATCAGAACTGCTTCTTCTGCCCTTTCCTCTCGGGTTGACTCTACAATGCTCTACCTCCTGAGAACTGATAACCTGGCGTAGATCCAGGACAAGTTCCCAGGGAAGACCAGCCTTACTGACAATTCAAATATTTGAATGGCCAGACCTACCACTGGCAACTCAATGTCAAGTGGTAACATGTCACTTGAACATTGTTGTGGCCTTCCTGAGGTTCATAACCGAGGTGTGTCATCTCCTGATGGACTCGGAGAAAATCACCTATCCTCCAGATTCTACAGACCCCCTCCTGCGCTTCGTCCAAATGATCTCGAGATACTCATGTCACACTTACCTTCTTTTAAGCTCAAGCATGTTTCAAGCAGAAGGCAGACCTGGGAGCTGCTCCCCACCCCCACCCCCCGCCCTTGCAGACCCTCCACCACCCTAGCGCGGCAGGCAAGACTGAGGTGCCCCTTCCACCCATCTTCATCTAGAAACATTTAAGCCAAATACGGACCCATAGCCTGCTGTCCGAGCCAGCTCAGATTCTTCCACGATCCTCTCACGGCAAGGGGAACGGAGATCACCTTCACAATCAACCTCATCTGAAAAGTCTCCGCAGTCATTGTCACCGTTACACAGAAGCCCCCTTTTGATGCACCTGCCTGCAATCAAAATCAAGAAAGACACTGCGTGTCTAACGACAGATTTCCTTTCTCTTCCTGAAGTTAGCAAATGGACTTTAATGATAGAGGGGAGGGAACAGGCACACACTTGAATTCTCAGAAGCACCCTTTACAGTTATTTCTGAATTCTTTTTTTTTTTTTACGGTAAATCTAAAGATGCCTTGTTTATTAACTAACTTGTGGAAACCAGGAATCATTGTCTCTGAGGCTGCACCTGCCCCACGGAGGTGTGTGCTGTGCAGCATTTACAGACAGCCCTTTGACCGGCCCCTTTCGCACTTGGAAACACGAGCGTGTAAAAGCAGGCTTCGTTCTTTTAGCTCTGTGGTGAGCAAGGGGGATGCAGGGATTACCTGTATCGCATTTAAAGTAATTGCCACAGTCCTCCTCCATGTCTGCACAGGCCTCAGTGGGCTCACACTGTCGTCTGTCTCCCACAGCGTCTATGCACTTCTGCCCGTTGTATTGTCCAAAGATCTCAATGCTCCTTGAGCGGAACTGTGTAAAACCAGCTGGAAATATTAGAATTTCTATGGCCAAAAGGGATAATGATCTAAAACTGCATCCACAACACTGTAGTCCTCCAGACCCAGTTGAGTCGATGGTTTTAAGATGGAAGCCCTAGCACTGGGTGTTATATGCAAACAATGAATCATGGAACACTACATAAAAAACTAATGATGTACTGTATGGTGATTGTTAACATAACATAATAAAAAAAAAAAAAGATGGAAGCCCTAAAAGCAGTCACTAATGTTAAAGTAACACCCTGCATGCCAGGGTTGGCCGTCTCTCCTATAGCATCCGGGTCCTCGTGGCACGCATTTACCATTGTGTGCCACGCTGAGATCTCCAGGCAAATCGAGCCTCATTCACGTAGATATTTATCTTTCCTTCTTAGTTTGGAACTCAGCTGGAGGCTCCCTGCCTCCTAGTCCTTTTCCTGGAGATGCTGGGAACACAGTTTCCATTTGGGGTCATGGGTGGGGAATGACAATGAACACTTACCATTTGTTTGAGGCAAGGGTCACATTCTGACCATTCGCTCCAGGAGCTCATTCTGCAGTCGATGGGAAATGGCTTCTCGTTCTCTTGTATTATCTGTGGGCCATAACTAAGATAACAGAATGCGTCAACTTCATGGCATGACGAGTGTCTGTGTCCACAAAGTCTTCCCGAGCCAGTCTGATTTATTTACTACTTTTCTGCCTTCCAAATCAAAAGACTTATCCTTTTTTTTTTTTTTTAAGATTTTATTTATTTATTTGAGAGAGAAAGCAAGAGATAGAGCACAAGCAGGGGAGAGAGGGAGAAACAGGCTCCCTCCTGAGCAGGGAGACCAGTTCGGGGCTCGATCCCAGGACTCTGGGATCACGACCTGAGCAGACGCTTAACCGACTAAACCATCCAGGTGCCTCGCAAATCAAAGGACTAATCCTTTTACTAGATCTCTCATTTGGCATTTGATCGTATGCTGCTCTGTGTTTTCATCTGGTCTTCTTGTTGAATTCTCGTACTGCTTTGTGACTTAACTTTCGACCTAACCAAAAGATAGTAATGGTGATGAGAAAAACGGGCAAGTCATCCTGCTGCCTGTTTTACATTGATTAGTCTTAGATTTCCCACTACCTTCTGAACTCAGTGAGGCTAGAGACCTTGTTTCACTTTGTGTCCCCCAGAGTCTGAAAAAGCCTCCAGTTGCCTGGTTCTCTTGCAAATGTAAGCCAGCCAGCCCAGCCGCTCCTGTAGCCAGCACCTGGGATATAATGGTGTGCAAAACAACAAAACAAAATAAAGCAAAAACTATGATCCCCAAACTAAAAGAGCTTATATTCTAAATAACAACATCAGTGATCTGGGACACTTCTAAACCTGTGCAGCTTGCATATCAAGTTCTTGGAACATAGTAGGTGCTCAGTAAATGTTTTCTGAACACAAATGAATAACTACGTGCAAGAAGGGGCAGGAAGTTCTTGATCATGTTTTCTTGGGCAGATCTAGGTCTATATTTCTCTAGGCTACAATCTCCTAGTGAACCACCCACATTCTACTTGTGCACGATTTGTCTGTCAATAAGGCAGACTTTAAGACTGGAGACATCCTACACCATCCAGAAAATCAGGGGGTCTGATAAGCATCCATCTTTTAAAAGGACAGGTTACACCTATATTAAAAAGGCTGCCAAAACTCTTTGGTGAACCTGCTTTCCTGGAAGCCTGAGTATTAGCGTGAATCTGAAACTACAGGGCTGAGAAATTCTCTGCTAGAACTTTTCCATAAAACTAAGATCTCCTCTGGAACTATTGGGCCTCATCAAGAGGCAACGGCAGATGCGCCTTTATGATCTATAGCAGTGGGTCTCCATACACTGCATGTCATAATCCTCAGATATTAAAAATAGGAATTTGTATGATTGTGATTGTCACTCCAAAACAATTAAATCAGGCTTTCTGAGGATGGGCTCCAGGCACCAAATGTTTTTAAAAAGTACCCCAAGTGATTCTCATGTTCATGCACTGTTGAGAAACACCGCATCAGAGCATATTCATGAAATCTGAAAGGGTACAGTTCGAGTAGGTTGGGGGTGCTCATTATATCAATATAGCTCAAACATGAAGCTACCACTAACTTGAAAATATCACTGAGCTGGTTTATCATTAATGTTGGGAATTACTCTAGGCTCTATTTATTAATGTCTCTATGGATCTTTTCAATATCTTTGTTTCTCCAGTATTAGTCCTGTTGCCTTCAACTGGATTATCTGCTCCTGTCTATCTTTTTTGTATTTATCACTTACTTAGATGGTCAGGTTAGCATTTTGTTTTAGCATCTCCCCCAAAGAGATTACTCCCTTGGTTCTAAAAAATTCACCCTATAGATCAGTGACATGATACTTTTATCCTTCCCACCTGCCACTGAGAACAGCTTCAGTGAATAACTAGTTCAGAGGGTGAAGTACGGAATGAAGGATCATGATGGAAGGTAAAATCCACTGTAAACACTCCAGAGTGAGGAGTGGGCAAGCCTAGAACCCAGCCAGTGATGGGGGCTGATGAGAAAGGCTGTTCATCTTTTTCACACACAAGGACCGGGATCCTGCTCCGAAGATATTGGCATCGCCCATACACTGTTCTTTAACATCCTTTACATAAATAATAACACCGCATTAATTATGTACACACTGATTCCCTTCTTTGTCAGCTTCTAACTAAAGGACTCCTTTTCTTTTTTACAGATTTGACTCACACTCTGGACTTAGTAGAGAGCTCTGGCGTTGATCTTTTATTGCCCTCCTAGACCACGATTTGGATTCATCCCTGGAATGACCCTCTAGGAAAGTCCTCTATCACATCTTTGCCCTGGGAGTGAGACTTACAGCCCTCTAGATATCAGGCGCAGTGTATTTGTTGGCTTACTAGTTCTGTCATAACCAGATCCCACAGACCATGTGGCTGAAACAACAGAAATTTATCTTCTCATAGTTCTGAAGGCTAGAAGTCTGAGATCAAGGTGTCTGCAGGGTTGGTTTCTTGTGAGGCTTCTCTCCTTGGCTTGTAGATGGCCATCTTCAGATGATCTTTCCTCTCTACAGCTCTGTACAAATTTACTCTTCTTATAAGGACTCTTCTTATAAGTCGTATTGGGTCAGAGCCCACCATAATGACCCCATATTAACTTAATTGCCTCTTTAAAGACCCTACCTCCAAATACAGTCATATTCTGAGATATTGGGGGTTAGGACTTCAACATATGAATGGGGGGAGGGGACACAATTCAGCTCACAACATTCAATAAATTTTTTTTAATTAAGCAGTTTCTTCTATTTGTCTACTAGTTTTACTAGACAATTTTCAAATCTCATTTTCTCATTAATCTTTTATTCTACCACTGAGACTTCATTTTGTAGGCGTTATTAGTTCTCTTTTACAGATGAGAAACTAAAACCAGAACTACACTACTTATCCAAAGTTGGACAGTTAGTGGCAAAACTGGATTCGGAATCTACTTCTCTCCACTCCTAGTTCACTGCAATTTTGCCCTGTTCCCTATGCTGCCTCCCTTTCCCATCACCAATCAAATCCTAAAAGGTCATAGTCAACACTTTTTGGATATAATAGTCTTATGACTTTTTAGACATTTTGAAATACAGTAAGTTAACAAAAATTTTCTTTCTTCCTTGCTTTCTCTCTTCCTTTCCTTCCTTCCTTCTTCCCTCCTTTCTTTCTTTCTTTCTTTCTTTCTTTCTTTCTTTCTTTCTTTCTTCTTTCTTTCTTTCTTTCTTTTTTCTTTCTTTCTTTCCTTCTTTCTTAATAGAGCCATTCTAGGTAAAGTACATCAGTTGGACAACTTGGTTCTTGCCTGGATCTATTTTAAGCTTAAACCTAAATGATGTCAAATTAGGCAAAAATAAACTGAAAAGTGTGAGCATCTGGCTGTTTTCTCTTCATTGCACCAGATACCTGGTTACTTGGAGGCAAAATAAGCAGGACTCTGGGGAATTATCAGGAGGAAATAGTAGATTATGCAAAAGGAATGTGTAACTGAAATGAATGTACTACATAAATATTAAGAAAGAAGATAAGTGATCTTGGATAGCTCCTTCTGAGCCCACTGCTCCTTCCTGAGCTCCTCTGACTCACTAGGCAGATAATGTTTTGTGGCTCAAAGACTGTGTATGCACCATGCTTACCACCTGCCGTTCACCCTGCTGAGTTATTAGGCTGAGTGGAGAAGTATTTGTAAAGCACTTTCTGGATTCCTAGATGAAATGTGTTTATCAAGTAAAACGTATCTCTAAGTGTTTCAATCTCAGCTTGAAAGTCACTTCCCAGATCAAAGTGATGTATATCAACACAACAGGAGGTCTAACTCTGGGCCAGGAATGCATTAAATGAAGGGCCCTTGATGTATGCCTGCTTCCATCTCCCGGCCATGACAAGCTTCCAGCTTTAGTAAAAGGAAACCTCAGGAGCAGCTCACTCTCCAGGACACATTGTGGCAGACCCAGGCGAAAAAACACCTGCCATAGGAAGGAATCTTTTTGTCAATAAATAAGACAATGTGGCTCCTGTGAGTGGAGAAATATAAGCTAATTAGGACTGCATTCTTAACCCACAGATCTGCCAGTTGGCTTAGTTCATGCAATTCATCAAGACGAAAAGATAATATAACAGCAGTGTCCAACACTCATTTTTTTCAGGACCTTTCCTGATTTTCCAAGTATTATTTAGGAGCTTCTTTCATGTGCTCCCAATGAGGCAATATTCAACGACCTTTATGGAGGGCCTGCTCTGTGTCAGGAATGCTTCTAGTGGCTGGGGCTACAAAACAATGTCCTTACCACCATGGAGCCTACATTCTAGTGGGTGAGATACACAATAAACGAGTATCCAGCAACTATAACATGCAAGATCAGTGAAGACATATGAACTGTAAAGGAAAATAAAGCAGGATAAGAGGATAGAGAGGGCTCTAGGGCTGGGGTAGGGGAAGGAGCTTTCTTATATGGGGTAGTCAAAGAACCCTCACAGAGGAGGTGTGGTGATGTAAAAATGTGTTCACAATTTTTTTGGTCATTCTTCCCATCAAAGACGGGGTCTATGTGCCCTCCACCTGAAGCCGTTAGTGTCTTTCTTAACACCTTGATGAGTAGAATGCAGTAGAAGTGAGCCCGGATCACTTAAAGCCTAAGGTTCGAGAAGGCCATGCAAATTCTGCTGGCTTATCTCAAGACATGTGCTCTGTGAGCCTTTTCCCACTATGTATGAAACTGACTACCCTGAGTCTACCACATGGAGGACAGAGAGAAAGAAAGAGATAGAGAGACAGATTCTCAAGGAAAATCAATTGTTCCAGCCCCTAGCAGTTTGGGTCTTCCCAGCGCAAATGACAGGCACGAGTGAAGAAGCCATGATAAGAATCCCGGGCCCAGCCACCATCTGACTACATCCATGTGGGAGACCCATGGGAACACCTTCACTGAGCCCAGTCAACCCTTGGACTCATGAATCAGTAAAATAATTGGTATTGTTTTAAGCTACTGTCTTGGGATGGTTTGTTACATAGCAAAAGTGACCAGAACAGAAGGTGATACTTGATGAGATACTTGGATGAATTCAGAGAGAAGCTATGTGAGTATCTGGAAAACAAGTGTTCTATACTAGGGGAAAGTAAGTGCAAAGGCCCTGAGACAGTATGTCGGAGGCACAGAAGTACAGTGACAGAGCAGAGTGAGCAAAAAGAGGGTGGCAGACATGCCTGGATAAACAGGTAGGGTGCAGCTCCTTCTTTGTAGGCTGTGGTGAGGAGTTTGGATTTGATTCTGAGCTTGATGGAAATTCTTAGAGGAGTATGAGAACAGGAGTAACACCCAGAGTTATGTTTTCAAAAGATTTAAAAATGTCTCTCGTTGTTAGATGGAAAACTGATTAGTGGGGTGTGGGCAGGATGGATACAGGCCAGAAATGATAGTGATTTCGGCTAGAATAGTCACAGTGGAGATAGCAGGCAGTGGGCAGATTTGGGATATATTTTAAAGATAATACCACCAGACGTGCCGTTAGATTGCCCGTGGGAAGGATGCAAATAGAGAAGTCACCTGTGATTCCCCAGTTATTACCTGAGTAACTCTGTGAGTAGTGGTGTAGGTTGGGTGAGGTCGGTAGAGAAATCAATGGGTATGTTTTGGACATGTTAAGTTTGGGATGCCTGTTAGATTTTCAAGAGCTGCTGACTTAAGTAATTAGACATTGTGTTCAGGGAAGCAGGGTGCACCATAGATATAAAATTGAGAGTTGTCAGAATGTTAAGTGCTATGTCGCTCCATGAGGCTAGATGTGAGTGTGTGTCTGGAGTAAGGCTGAGGATGAGCCAACATTTAACGGAAATGTTACAACATGTCTGTAGGCTGATGGGAATGATTGGATACAAAGGGAGCTATTGGTGATGCAGGAGGGAGGGGCAGAGTTACAGGAGCAAAGTCCTTGAAGAGCTGGAACAGAGGAAGCCAGTGCACGAGTGGAATGGTGACAGTCACAGGAACATATCTCCCTTAGCATCATGGGCTTCACTCGGAGACATTGGCTGAGTTTCAGTCGCTGTATATTTGTTTATATTCCTAGAATCTTCTGATTCGTAGTCAGACGCGTTATCCATTGCGCCACTGGCCCCGTTGTTTATACTCCTTAGTAGACTGTAAGCCCAGTGAGGGCAGAGACCCGTGTAACACGTTCAGTATTAAGCTGCAGTTCTTGATGCAATGTCTGGCCCGTGTTGCAAACTCAATAAATATTTGCTGTACTACCTGGATGAATAAACAAATGACCATCCATGTCCAATAGTAGTTGACAAATAAATTATCTGTTAACTTGTATTGAATGTGAATATTAAAAACACAGGTGTATACCACCAGAGAAGGAGGGAAAACTGACATGTTGGATATATTCAATTTAATAATTAAGCCTAGCTTTTCCATTAACAGATGTTTGGGTACTTTCCCAGATTGTTGAGATAAATTTAACTCAAATAAATGGAATGATAATTGCTAACATTTGGGAGTGTTTAGTCTACATCAGGAACTCTTCGAAGCCTTTATTCTTATAACCTTACTTAATTTTTACATCAGCTCTATGAGATATCTATGACTAGTATTATCACACTTTAATCATTTTTTTTCAAGATTTTATTTATTTATTTGAGAGAGAGAGAATGAGAGACAGAGAGCACGAGAGGGAGGAGGGTCAGAGGGAGAAGCAGACTCCCTGCCGAGCAGGGAGCCCGATGCGGGACTCAATCCTGGGACTCCAGGATCATGACCTGAGCCGAAGGCAGTCGCTTAACCAACTGAGCCACCCAGGCGCCCCTATTATCACACTTTAAAGATAATGAACTGAGCCACAGGGATGGTGAGTAATTTTCCTCAGGTTACACAGCAGAGGGCACTTGGTGGCCAGGTTGGGATTCAAACCCAGGCAGTTTCTCTCCAAGGGCCACCTACCTAGCCACTCTTGGGACTTCTAACTCCCAGTTTAGTGCTCCTTCTTAGCTATTTGAAAAATGAAGAATGAGATAAATATGAAAATTATAACTACACCAAAACCACACCACCTATACATTCAAAAGATGAATGACAGATTGGGGGAGATGTTTGTAATTCATACCAGAGACAAAGGACTAGTTTATAAAGTGGTTATAGAAATCCATAAGAGAAAGACAAGAAGCTCAACGGGAAAAAGAGTAAAGGACATGGACTGTCACAAAGGAAAACATACACATGGCCTTTAAACAGATAAAAAGATATGCAGCATTATTGTGGGAATCATTTCATAATGCATAAAAACATTGAATCATCATGATGTACACCTGAAACTAATAGGATGTTGTATATCAATTATACTTCAATTAAAAAATAATAAAAAGAGAGAGAGGGAAATTAAAACTATTTGAAGATACCATTTTTTTACCTATGAGACTGGCAAATACCAAAAAGTTGGCCCAGAGCTGTTGGCAAGGCTGTGGGTTAAATAAGCACACTCACACTCTGCTGGGCAAAGTGCAAAGTGGTACAAACCTCCTGGGGCCACGGGACCATTTTAGCAAAGTGACAAAGGTGATTTCCTTTTGACTCCTTTACATCATTTCTGGGAATTAGTCCTCAGGTATAACTATCTACTTGCAAAATGATATAGGACTAAAAATATCCATTGCAACATTGTTTATAGTACAAAAGGTTGGAAACAACCTAAGTTTTCATCAATCAAAGATAGATTAACTGGACTGCCTATCCACACAATGGGACATTAATCAGTTGTGAGGAGAATTAGGAAGTTTCTTCTAAACTGATGCAGCAAGGTTTCCAGGATATATTGTAAAGAAAAGAGGAAAAAACAAAGTACAAGATAGTATGTAAAAGAAAGGGGAAGTATAAGATTACATATGACTCTATGCTTTAATCTGCACTAAAACATTCTGGAAGGATGCACAGAAAGCTAATGAAGGTGGCTGCCTCTGGGAATAGGGTAGGGCAAGAGGGGTAGGATTCTAAGTACTTTATATGTAAAAACGTAAATCTCATGAAAAGTTATGGGTGGGGAAATCAAGACTTCTCAATGTATACCTTGTTATATTTTTTGATCTTTGAACCGTGGGTTCAATATGTTGTTATTTACAAATTAAAAAAATATATAATGATAGCTGTGCCCATGGAGCCCTCAAAGCTGCCCCTTCACTGTGCGAAGGACATGGCATGAATTATCAGGAATTTCACATAGCAAGTCACAGTTGTATTCTCAGTTTGCAGGTGAGGGACAGATTTAGAGAAATCAAGGACTTTGCCTAGGGTCACGAAGCTAATAAACTATAGACCCTGGAATCAAACTCAGGCCACCCAGTTCCAGGGCCTGTGTTAAGAGCTATGACTATACTAACACACCGGTTTTAACATTTCTACTCCACATTGAGAGACCTAAGAGATGATGCCCTGCTTATGACCTGTCTTCATGGGCCCTCTTATGTTTATCCATCCCCAACGATTCTCCGGTAGCAATAGCTCATGGTCACTGTGGCTCCAGGTTAAGTATGTGCAGCCAGGTGATATCCCCTGAAGGCTAGCTATAATTCTATCCCTTCCTTTCCTCAATCAGAGAGCCTATCAAAGCAATAGCAAGTTATTATTTTAAAGAATATTTCAAATATACTGAGTTTTGTGCCAGGCACAGATGTTGTAAATACAACATATATATAATAATTTAACTGTCACAGAGACCCTTATTAGATAGGTGCTGTTGTTGTCACTGTTATGGGGTGAATTGTGTCCCCCCACCCCACCCCACTGCCCAGAAAGTTGAAGTTCTAACCCCTGTACCTCAGAATGTGACCTTATTTGGAAAGAGGGTCTTTACAGAGGAAATCAAGTTAAAGTGAATTCATTAGTGTGGGCCCTAATCCAATATGATTGGTGTCCTTATAAAAAGAGAAAATTTGGAACCTGACAAACATGCACAGAGGAAAGATGATCGAAGATAGCCCTGCGGTGCCAGAGCCAGGCACTGGAATTAGGTAGCTATGAGCCCAGGATGCCAAAGTTTGCCGGCCACCAGCAGAAACTAGGAAGAATCCTACCCAGGGTCTCAGAGGGAGCACAGCCCCACGGACACCTTGATTTCAGACCTCCAGCCTCCAGAATCGTGAGATAATAGATTTCTGTTGTTGGAAGCCGCCTGGTTTGTGGTACTAGGAAATGAATGCAACTGCCATCCTACAGATGAGGGAACCAAGGAACAGAAAGGTTGAGTAACCTGCCCAAACTTACATGGTTCGTTCGTTAGTAATGGCGCCTGGAGCTGAGTTTGGGAAGCCTTGCTCCAGAGGAGTGTGCCATTCTGATCAAATCTGTATTTAAAAAAATCATTTGCAAACTCCAGGTCTCTGGTCGAACTGTGTGTCTCACTTCATGATGGATATGAACACTCTGTTTTGATCTCAACCCTCTATCAAGGGGCAGAGCACCGAGTGTTCGAGCAGGGTAACCCTAACAAACTCCTAAGGGGCTTGGCGGTGAGAGCGCTCCAACCCAAATCTGGCTCAGCAGTGCAGTTGCTTAGAGCTGGGGGGCCGACCAAGGGGCCTTTGTGGTCCTCCCTGCAACAGCTGAGTGTGGCCGGGACCCGGGGGCACAAACTTCAAAGTGGTTGCAGCCTTCCCCGCAGCCTCTCATTTTTGATCAGCGGGAGTCTCAATCCAGGAATGCGGGTTGTTTAAATTATTTTTTTAACTTAAGAAAGGGTCAGGGTAAGAACCAGAAGGCTAAAGCAACTTTCACTAACTGCCTTCCCAAATCCCCCTTGTGCCGATTGCCCGGTAAGTGAAAATGTTTTCTGAATGGAACAAGGCTTTTTAGCTCACGGGGGTAGAGGAAGTGAGGGCACGAAGGAAAGCCTGGTGCAGCCTTTAGCCGAACCCGCAGCTCCGTGAGCCCCTACTGGACGGCGCAGCCCTGTGAGCGAACCACCTGCCCAGTGGGGCCCAGGAGCTGCGGCGGCCCCCGCTGCAGCCGAGGGGCTAAGGAAGATTGCTTGCCGTGGCCATCCGATTCCAAAACAGAATTTGGTTAAACCAAGAGTCAGATGACCGAGTGGAAATGGCTGCAGGTTGCAGTGATGTCTGGGCAGAGGGTGAGCGTCTGGGCAGATATTGTCCCCCAGCTACGCTGTCAAAACCCGAAATAGTTCAATGCTGTCCCCAAATTGGATCATTCTGTATTGGATGGTGTACGTGTTCTCCAGCAATTCTGGGTGCAGCATAGGTATTCAGTAAGCACATAGTACCTGCGTGATTTGTTTCCTGGCTCGGCTTGGTATGAGCTTCCTGTTCCCAATTAGGGTCAGAACAAAAGGAGAGAAAGTCAGTCTTTGCAGGAAGCATGGCTGACAGGTCCACAGGATGGTGATTCTTCTTTTTTTTGTTGTTTTTAAAGATTTTATTTATTTATTTGAGACAGAGAGAATGAGAGAGAGAGAGCACATGAGAGGGGGGACGGTCAGAGGGAGAAGCAGACTCCCCACTGAGCAGGGAGCCGGATGCGGGACTCGATCCAGGGACTCCAGGATCATGACCTGAGTCGAAGGCAGTCGCTCAACCAACTGAGCCACCCAGGCGCCCTGGTGATTCTTCTCGAAAGGAAGAACTACAACCCTAAGCCTGAGGTCAAAATGTGTGCCTCTGGACACAACTTGGGATGTCAAGGAGGAGAAGCAAAATGCCTAACCTTCGCCTGACACGGGGGCACAAAGGTGAGGTAGCCCATTGTCAAGAATGGTAGACAATGGAGGCAGAATGAGGGAGAGGCTAATTTTCTTTCTTTTAAACTTTTCGGATGTGAGATACTGATATACTCAGGTTTATCAATCATACCCTGGTGAAAACCAGCTTTGTTTCATAATTCCAAGTATTGAAAGACTATCTCGGCCTTAACATTTGAATGCCTTGTTTAAAAGAAATTGCTGGAAACGGCCACAGGTTTCCTTAGAGAACTCTCAGAGACACACCCCTGCACTTTTCCTCCCCTTTTTTCAAACTTTGAGGCTATCTATCTCAATGTGGGTTGACATTTTTTTTTTTTTTTTTTTTTACCTGCTTTCCTGCTAAGAAGTAGACCTTGAAATATCAAAGCCGGCAGTGAAATTCCAGAGACAAACAGAAAAGCGACTCACCTAGCAGTGGGCCCAGCGGTCAGGACACTGATTTCTATAATGCACAGAGCCAAGGCAAACCTCTGGCCCGCAGACATCTGCTCTGGCTAAGACGGCTCCGCAGTGTATGGCCGATAGGTCCAGCAAGGCGTTTATCTGCAAGGGGCCGGAGAACTGGGGGAACAATTATTGCTTGTTTTCAGTCAGGATTTTTGTCGAACTGGGCTTCCTGGGAGCCAAAGTCCAATCAAAGGAGAGTCATGTCGTAATTCTTGGCCTACTGTTTTCTCATATTGATGAGCATATTCGGGCATCCAGCCCGTGAGTGCTGAATTGACTAAGATTAGTGGGAGCGTTGAAAACAAACAAACAAAAAAAAACAAAAACAGAAGAGAACTCCAGTGTTTCTCATCTGGGGAGACTCTGGGTGGAAGGATGAGAGAGTGTGCAATTTGGGGGAAAATGGGTCTGGGGATGGTTCTCAGAGAGGCATAAATTAGTAAAAGAAATTAGTCAAAGAACTGTGGTGACTGGAAAGGAGGCAGGGACCGATGTGGCCATCTGAGACTGCGCCGTGTGGGTTATTGATGCACGGGTACTGCCAAGTGCAAAATGCAGTTACAAAGCTGGCTGTCTTTATAGACCCGGTGGATCATTCTGAAGAATCTAGGTAAAGTCCTTAAGGCGTGTACACCATCCCACAGGAGGATACGTTCTCCTTATCTCAGAAATGCACCTGTCAGCAAGATAGATCCTGAGATGGAGCAATTTGCTCCAGTCCATCCTAAAGGACCCCCTCCCTGCATATTTTCACTTTCTCTGGGACTGGTGGAAAGGGTAAGGTGTTTTCGAAGTGCCAGAGAATGTGGGTGTCACGGCTGCTCTTAAAACACTGGTTGTTCAATAGAATGACCCGGAACCTGTGCAAAACCATTGATGCCGGCCCACCCCCCACTGAATTCTAATTTAATTGATCTGGGATGGGACCCTGCATCCGTGTTTTTTTAAAGCTTACTGGGTCATTCAAATGCGTGGCCAGGGTCGGGATTTAGAATGACCAGCTTGAGAAGCAGTATTTCATTAAGTTTTTGAAAAAATGTCTGTGGACACAGGACTTAAGGGGCCTTCATCAATACTTATTAATTACAAAGAGGCAATTTTCAAGCATTAGCACATACGCAGTCTGATAAAAAACAGAGGGTGGGGTTGGGGGATAACAGACAGCTAGTTTTTCCAGCACCACCCTACCTTTCCACTAATGGTCCACCTTAGAGTAAAAGTTATTTATTCTCCACAGGCTTTCTTGCCTTCCTTTCCTTTTCATGTGGATAGTTTGAGATCTCTCATGGGGCTAATTTCATTGGTACCTGAGTTTGTTGTCAACCTGCAGACAGTGCAGAACTGCCAAGTAATGCGGTGATTCGAATGTGGGCAGCAACCCTCATCTCTATGCCAATGATGAAATCTATGCCCAAGACACTTCTTGCGAGTCTTAGCTAATGACAAGTGGGCTGCACCCAGATAGAGTAGGAATTTGTCAAGCATGATGGAGCAATGCTGGACTCTTACGTGGCCTTTCTGGACCCTGCCAGGGTACTTATCAGAAAGGACTTGGAAGCAGGCAAGATAAGATGATGCTTTATGCTAGTTAGGCTTAATGCTCATTGGTTAGACTTGGCGATACTTGATAATTAGATGTGAATGAACATTGAAAATCACCTCTGTCCTTGGAGACTGACTGAGTGTCCCTTACCCCCCCACCCCGGGTGGAAGAGGGGAGAAGGGGAATTCCTTAGCTGGCTAGTTAAATGCTGAATTGCTCTGTAGAAGTTCTATTTATTTTATCCCCATGGTTCAGGCTAAATGTAATGTAGCAAAGGAATGGGAGCAGTAGAATAGAACAACAATATATTAATTATATATTATATGTTAGTGACATGTAAAATATAATATACATTACATTTTTGTAGTGCTCTTAACTCCTCTTTGCCCTTAACATCTATTATGTATCTGACATGTTTTTAAATGAAGTTTATACTTCAGTTATATCTAGGGGAAGTGAAGCATGCTAGACTAGAGAAGTGAAAAGAATAACATTTTTATTTAATATGTAATGGCTTTCAAAGAAAAGAAAGGATAAACATTTATCAAACTTTTATAATGTGTCAAGCTAATAGACATATATTGTAGCTAATATATACATATATATATATATATATACATATACACACTTATATATATAAAGTCTCATTTAATCCTCAAAATAATCCATTGTACAGTTGAGGAAACGGAAGTGCCCTGAGATTACATCATTTGCCCAGCATCACCCATCTGCAGTTGCTCAGAAACTGGCATTTGAACTTGGTGTGCCTGCCTCCACGTCTCCGGCTCTTCCCACCACGCATCAGGTCTGTTGCTGTTATTGTTTTAATTATGTCACGTTAAACAACATGAAACTATAAAGTTTCTCACTAAACCCCCCCAACTCCGTAAAAGGTAGGCTTCTGGTTTAGCTTTACAGATGAGGTGCAGAGAAATACAGCCAAGACTATGCGGACAAAGCGGCAGAAGTGGGATTTGAACAAACATGTCTTCAAATTCTGATGCCACAGTTTTCCACTCTGCTGAGGGCTCTCAAAGTTTTCTCCGCTCAGGAGCCTTAAAAAAAATTGTTTTTTTTAATTTCCCTTTGGTTTCAATTTGCTTGGGAACTTTGTGGCTCTAAATTATATTTATTGCACAGTAATAATAGTTTCTCCCGTTTTTAAGGCAGAGCCACGCACATGTGTACATTAGAATGTGCGACCATCAGGCAGAAACACTTATTTTTACTGAAGTGATGTAAATGTGTTGGGCATAATTTCCATCTGGATCTCTTAAAGTGATGCAAGCAGTTTTCTGGAAGTTTATTATTAGAAATTTCATGGACTCCCTCAGTGTCCAGGGATCCCACGTAGGAGCTGCCATCTCATTCTGTATCTGTTTCTGACTGAATCCGGAAAGATCCACGGATCGTACACCACTACACTGAAATTGTAGTCTTTCACTTAAAACACAGCCACCCACCCGCTGGAGGGAATTAGAATTGTCAAATGGCAGCCCCTTGGTTTGGGGTGTGTCCTGCTTGCTGCTATATTCTCAACGTCTAGGATGGTGCCCACCACTAGTAGGCTTCAACAGAGAGTGGGAATTATGCATTAATAGGTGAATAAAGAAATATAGATGAGGAAAATGCTGTCCAGGAAGGGGAGGTGACACTCCCAAGGTCACACAGTCAGGGGTGGGGCAGCATCAGATTCTAGCTCTCTTCACTGTGGCTTCCATGCCGTTTTCATTACAACACTTTCAAACAAGCTCTTTTATAAAGAAAGAGGAACAGTTTCTCTACGGAGTGGTTCTGGGGCTGCGTGTGAAGTTCTACGGGAGTGATGTAAGTCTGGCGATCCCTTTACAGTAATAAGAATTCCTGTGGCTCAGATCTGTTTACAGTCACATGGAAGTATTTAGGGCCCCCTTGATTGCATTACAGCACTTCGTTTAAGGAAAGACTCAAGACAATCCCTTGTTCTTTTGAAGTTGACAAGAGCTGGCTATGCCCCTTCTGTTTACCGACACTGTTGACTGTCTGCATTCACCCAAGACTTTAAGACACTGTCTTCTCTCTCTCTCCCCACACTAACTCCAGCCTTTCCTTTACTGATTTCAGTGTTCTCTGAAGTACCACCCCACCTCACTCTTTCTTGATTCCATCAGTTCTATGAATATTTATCTTAATCCCATCTAGCCCACTGTCCTAGTGTCATTCTAACACATGTAATGGCTTCATCTTTGCAAATGTCAATATCCTACTGTCTGATCACGATTTCCAAGTCTTCGGGTTACCTCATCCTCTTACTCTCAATATCCCCTTTCTTTGCTTTATTGAACATCCAGCTCCTTGATCTCTCCACTTTGGGTTTCTCTTATTGCACTTGCCTTTGTTAGCCACACTTTTTTTGCAGTCTGTATCAACTTTCTTCCCTTACTACACGGTTATGCTCAACGTATTGCAGTTTGCCCTTGGCCTTCATTACTCCACGGAAGACCTCCTTATTGCTAAATTTGGTGGACACTTCTTGGCCCTGATCTTTGTCCCATAGGGGCATCTACCTGGACTGTCCATTCTTATGCTTTAAAGCTCTCTGTTCCTTTGACTTTTGTGGTACAACATTTCCTCATCTTCTGCTTCTCTTTTGCCAGCTCCTCTCCCTTGTCTATCATACAATGCTGATATTCCTCAGGGGTCTGTCCTCTACCCTCTCCACTTCTCAGTCTATCCCTTCTTTTCTTATCCACTCTTAAGATTAAGCCTACTCTTCAGAACCAGAAGTCTCAAAAGAGTGGTTGGTTGAAGTTCCCTTACCAGAATCTTCTGGGTTCTTGTTTTAGAAGTATAGATATCTAGAAGTGAAACTTTTTGAAAAATGCAAACTTATGCTGTTACTTTCCAGCTTAATAATCTTCAAGTACTTCTAAGAAATCTCAAGGTGGACTTTGATTTCCCTATGGTAATTTGAACTTGCTCTGTCTAAAATCATGCACATAATTCTTGCCCTGTCCTTGTCAAGGAAGCTCTTCTTATATTCTTTATTTTCATTAATGAGTCACCATTAACTGTCTTTCTGGTTTCTATATCTGGAAGTCATCTTTCTTTTTATTGCATTAATATTTTGACAGTATGCATAGTGGTAAGTGGGCTCATAATGGGTACTTCATAGTTATTCCATAGTTATTTCAGAGTTACAGGATCACTGGTAGATTTCCCTTGGCTCAGGTATGTTTGGTTTCTGGAACTTGGAACTTTGACAAAAAGAAACTAGTATTCGAGGACACAACTATATACAGATTTATCAATTGACAACGTGTAAACACAACTAAATATAATAGGGGATGATGCTTGGCAAATCCTAAATTCTTTTTAATTTTCTCTTTTAAAATTGTTTTTTTGACTCTGCAGCCTCAAGGCTGAACTGTGAGGCTTACTGACCAGGGAAGGAGATGGTGGAATAAAGCAGCGATTGGTCACCCATGAATCTCAAAGTAGTGGGGTAGCATGGCTTGTGATGTAAGTAATGTGAGAAGACTGCCTCTTCTGCTGGAGCAGAGCAGTTGTGAGAGGGACAGGGTGGTGGTGGTGGGGGCGGGGGGGTGGGGGAGGCCTGGAGATGAGTGTTTGCAGTAGTCTTTCAGGCCATACTTTGGAATGAGGCCAGCATGGTAAGTAGGTTGAGGTCAGAGACAGATGTTTCTTGCCATCTGGAACTCTGGGAGAGCAACTTCCAGACTTCCCCAGTATGGGGGAAGCCAAACCAGAACAAAAGTGGTTGTGGTGTGTGGTTGGACAGAGGAGGGACTGAATTTGGCCTCATAGGTTTCTTTGGCTGTTGTGGGCCACAGAGGATACCAAGAAGTTCCCAGGCCCTGAGGAGGGATAGAGAGGGTAGCTGGCAAACTTGCTGTCCATCAAGAACAATGTGGCCCTAGAGTTGAGGGCAGAGATGCAAAGGCCCAGTTAGTGAGGGCCAAGGTGGGGGCCCAGGCTTCAGGCAGAATCACCAGGCCTTGTAGGTCCCTCAGCTGCATGAAGAGGACCAGACTCCCCATTCTTTAGCCAAGAGTATTAGCTATAGAACTCACAAGGTAGTAGCCAAGTAGAATGAGGTATATGCTGTAGACACTGGAAGAATCAGAGGACAGTACAAGGACTTGTCTTAGGATCTAAGCCCCTTCTCAACCTTCCTCTTCCCCCATCAAACCAGCCATCATCATGGAGAAGAGCAGGAAAAGGGGAAGAAATGTGAACCACTACGCACATAGCCGAGAAAGAGAGTACCCTTAGAGGGAGTGACCATGGCTGGGTCAGGGTGGCAGGACCTGAATAAATGTTGTCATTCATACCCAGCAGAGTGGAAACCTGTGAGGAAGAGCACATTGGGGAAGGAAAGAAAGAAAGAAAGAAAGAAAGAAAGAAAGAAAGAAAGAAAGAAAGAAAGAAAGAAAG
>NW_023270871.1:4596640-4668483 GCF_011800145.1 Mirounga leonina
AAGAAAGAAAGAAAGAAAGAAAGAAAGAAAGAAAGAAAGAAAGAAAGGGAGAGGGGGAGGGAGGGAGAGGGAGGGTGAGAGAGAGAAAGGGAGGAAGGAAGGAAGAAAGGGAGAAAACATAACGTGGATACATTTTTCTCTCTCCACCCCAATGTAATGTAAGCAAATTTTTGACCCAGTTTAAGAAAAAAAATTTTTTTTCTTCTCCAGACATGTTTTGCTAATCCTTCTTCTCTAGGGGAAGGGCCAGTCAGTAATTACAGATGATTTCAGTCAGGAACTTAATCCTATTTCTGGTCTGGCATCATCTCCTCCATTTTTCCCTCTTTACTGATCTGTGCTTTTCTCTGCCATGGGGCTGTGTGTGTATTGTTGATGGGCTGCAAGGCATCTCTCTGCTCCGTGTTCACTTGTTCAGTTTCCAGTCTCTACAGTGCAAGGGTTTGTGTTCGTCAAATTAGAAGAAAGTCATCACCACTAATAGATTTTGTTAAAACCTGAAGAACTGAGAAGGAGAGAATGAAAAAGCACTGTGTAAAATAAACTGTGTCGTGAGTACATAATTTTGATTCAGTTCATTAAGAGCATGATACCATTGGGTGTTGCATTTTATGAAACAGATACACAACAGTATTACTGTTATAAAATCAGGCTCCTCATTGACTGTGGAATATCCACCTAGCCTGCCGGTGAGCAGATATGGAATGATTTGTTATTTATAATGTAGAAGATTTTGGGGAACATTACTCACAACCCATCTTTCATTATGAGCAGCCCGTGGCTTATGTTAAGTATGCTGATTCGAAATACCTGAATTAGAATGAGCCGTGTCAGGTTAGATCAATGTATTGCATTTATAGCAACTAGATAATTCAAATTCTTAAGTGACACTTAATTCATTCTGAAAATGTGCCCTGAAAAGCCCAAAGGGGGATCAACGTGCCTAATTAAACATAAGCATAAGCATGTCATGATAGGCATATTGGTTATAGGAAGTAGAAGAGGAGAACAGTACTATGAAGAGAAGACAATCTTGGTGGGTGGAAGATAGGCCAGCATAAAGGCACTGGGGCCAGTTTTTGGAAGCAGTGGAGTGCTGAAGTGGTGAATTTGAGGCTAACTGCAAGGACACCGGACACGTCAGCCACTTACTAGCTCCGACTTTGGGAAGTTCCTCAGTGTCCTCCTCTATAAAATGGTGGTGCTGGTAGCAGCCCACCTCGTAGAACTGACATGGAAATTAAATTGTTTATTGTAACACACTCAGAATAGTGTCTGTGGTTGGCAAATGCTGGGTAGGTGTTTGCTAATATTATTCAGTGACTTCTGTGGACCATTCCTGAATCCAGTTTGGCTTTCCAGATTTGGCAATTGTGCTTGCAGTGAAGTGAAATGAAGAATTTCGAAGCACATCAGCAAGTAAGAGCTCAGGAGTTCTATAGTCCTCCCTCCTCTATCCTTCCAACTGAGATGGTGCATCACTTTGACGTCAAATTACGTTATGACAACATTAAAGCCTCCTGGGCGGAGCTTTTAGTTAACCCACCACCCCCTTCTAACTTTTATAGTCCTCATGATACTAACACACAGAAACTAGTCCTCTGCATTCTTGAGCTTACACCTTCTAGTTGAGGTACCTTGACTTTGGCTTTGCTGACTATGCTTCCCATGTGTGGGCTTCTCTTCTGCCCTGAGGGTCCTATGTCATCAAAGACTGCTGTGCTTTGCACTTGGAGGCAGGCCAACTTAGGGTTAAACTATCACCCAGGCATTTGGGAAATATATTGGCTTATCCATCGCCTGTTTCCAAGGCCCTCTTGCCAAGGCAGGCTTCTAGGGCATGCGACCTGTGAGTTGGACAGGGCTCAAGCCCTCGGAAAGGCCCCACGATTGGTTTCATGCTCTATTAGTACCACCTTGAAATTCTTAATTTTGTGTTTGGATTTTGTTTTGAAAGCAAGTTTGATTGGAAAATGGAACACGCACATGAGCAGAGGAAATGTACACTGTGTCCCTTCCTCCATGCTACCTACCACATTTGCACAGAATGCATATGTTGCCCCATGAACGTGGAATTCAGGTGGACCCATGATGTGTGGGAGTTCAATGAGTCAAAGCAAAAGTGAGTATACGGTTGATGTATTATGCCTAGCACTGTGTAAGTGACAGCCCTGAGAGGTCACACTCCATTTGAACCAGAGCTGACTTCTAGTACAAGAAGAAACACAAATGACCAAGAAACACTATCAGATCTTTCTTACTAGTGTATTACTTCTCTGCATTAGCCATCTACTTATGCTGAAAATAATAATATAAAAGGAAACAAAAATATAGAGCCACCCATATTTCTTCTTTCCACCATTTTTCTGTACTCATCAGTGAACTAAAGGTAGAATGTACTGGTAGAATATTCATGTATCAAGAAGTGAATTAAAAACAGTTGAGTTAGTTTTGTACTGTGTTTCTACTGTTCTTGTAGGAATGAAATACATATGTTAAATATATATGCATGTATGAGTTACGAAATACAGGTTGTATAATTTCAGTGATTCCACTTACCAGCCAAAGATTAGCAATAAAATTCACACGAAAACTTTAAAATTTCATTTCTTTTTTACTTAGAACAACATTAAATAGCAAATAAAATATGTCATAATAAGAAAAAGTTTGCAGAAGAAAGGATATGTTCGCACATCAATGTCTTTAATGGCACTTTACCCCCTGGTTTATGAATAATGGATCCTCTATTTTTATTTTGCCCTAGGCCCCAGAAATTATTTAGCCAACCATGTCTCTTCCTTAACTACTTTCACTATAGAGGTTGACAAAGCTAAAAGCTTGATTTCCCGTCCTCTTTTGCACTGAGCAGTGGCCATGTGACCAAATTCTGGCCAATGAGACATAGTGAAGTAATTGGGAAGCCTTGGAGAAAACTGAAATGCCTAGTGCAAGGAGAAGGCCTTGATTGAGCTGCTCTTTCCCATGCTGCCCTCCTTGAACACGAACATCATATTTGGGGCTGTGCAGCCATCTTGTGACCATTAGGCAATAAACATGAGAATAGGGCACCAAAGGGCTACAAAAGTTGGGGTGAAAAGCTAAAATAGAGTCTTTGTCCTTGAGGGCCTCGTTGAGCTACTCAGCCAATACCAGCAGCCATCAATCTGGACTTTTTATGTGAGAAAAATAACCCGCTACTATTTTTAAACACTGTGAGCCTTTCCATTGATGTAATCCATTCATTACCAGTGGACATGTGGGCTATAACGTGCCAGCCTGTTCCCAGGGTTTTTCATCAAAAAAAGGACAATTCCTCCTGCTTCTAGCTCTGTCATTTCCATCATCAATCTCTAGGCCAGTCTCTCAGGCTAGTGAGGAAGGTGGGGAGGCAAACATCATATCAGCTTTCCATTCCCCTCCCCTCCCTCTCCATTAGCTCCTGTGTTCCAACACTCCTCTTAGTGGCCCCCACACAAAAGGCTCTGTGATGATCAATCAGTGTTGGTAGGCATCTGGTAGAAGTAGCTTCAGACACACCCCAGAACCATCCACAGCTCAGCCTCAGCCCAGTCAGGTCATCATGTACCTTTTATAATGGCAATAATTTCACTTTCTTACAATTAAGGTAAAATAATAGTGATTGAAGTCAACCAAATGAAAAGAGAATGGACAGAAAACTCCATAAGTAACATCAGAAGAAAACTTAGTCATGGAGACTTTCAGAGTCAGGTGTTTTTCCTTCTTTTATAACCACCTCAACTTTGGTCAAGACAGAAACCCAGTTTCTTTGCCACCGAGTAGCCCACACTGTCATCTCCTAGGAGCCTGGCACTCACATGATTTCAACACACAATAGAGGTTTAGTAATTAAGTACATAATTCCAGAAAAGCAAGGGAAAACAAGGGGCTCAGGCCCTCATTAGGTGAGATGACACATGGCTGGCCCTCGGCCATTAGCCTGGCTGTAATTAGGGCATGTTAACAAAGCTGCTGTTACCCAGCCTTGTATGTGTCTAAGTTTGGCATATCAATTTAGAACTGGGTCTTAGTTATTTTTAATAGAAGAAAGTTAGTTAAAACAACATTTTCCAGCAAGAATTAGATGTTTTACTATTTAGCAATTTCCTCCACTGGTAATAGCTTAAATATTTACCAGGGACTTTTAGGGAGCTCCTGTCTTTTACTAGAAGACTTTGTATTGAACTTATTCCGGGAACATGGGTCAGAGTCCTCACTCATCAGTTTATTGCAGGGTCAACCAAACTTCTGAGTTAGCTCCATCCTCTGTTCTTTCCCCTCCCTGCTTTCAGCACAGGAAAGACACAGGATTTGCTGTGTTTGGCTCTCTCTAGACACCATGGTTAACATTTTGGTGGAGGAGTTTGAAATCACGGGCTGAAAGGATATCCCTACTGCAATGCAGTTTTACAATAAAATACCACAGAAATCACTGAAGAGTTGGAGGGATTTTAAAGCATGATGCCATTCTCAGATGAGATGGAACAGTGACAGATCCCACCCCACAGGATTATAGTATCTATAGAATGAAGTTATGTTGTGTAAATGGGAAAGCGCTTCATAGATGCAAGATTATCTTGAGAAAATCAATAACTTCTCCCTTTGTATTGCCTTTATGTGAGGAATTTGGGGGGCATGCTGGCTCTTCAAGTTCAACTTTTAGCTTAGATCTATTTGATGCCCAAAAGAAACCCGCCTGCAGGTATAATAGGGTTACCATAAAAGCTGAACTTCCAACATACGGGTGTGACTAGTATTCTTACTAAATAGACTTATAAAGAAGAGGTCTGCTTCTACTTTGCAGAGACACTTCTGGAAGCACCTCTCCCTGCTTGGCCAACAGTAGTTCCTACTGCACTGAAATGAATGTCCTCCCCTTGTACATATGAGCAAGGGTTAACCTCTGGCAAGATCTTACAGATTAAGCCACATGGAAACAGCATACAGGCTCAGTGGGTCAGACACACTTCAGAGCATCTGGATAAGCCAGATAATTTGTGCAACATGTTCTTATCAGCAGCCTTCTCCAGCACATCTGTGGCTTACTGGAAGCTGCCTTTGTGTGGAGTCTGTTTTTCTATATTCTGCTCATTGTTGGCAAAAAGGGACCAACTGTTTCAATTAAGGGGAAAGGTAAGGCAGTAATAATGAATGACCTATAATCATAAATACCCGTCAATGACACTCACCTGCTCCCAAGTTTGTCCTAATCCTTAGAAAAGTTTAAGATCAAGACTTTTGTACTGAAGCAAGGCCTGCCTCAGGGTCATCCCCCCAGGAGATCTAGGTCTTTTTGAAAAAAATGAGAGCCTTGAACTTTTATATGAGGGGAGAGTATTTAAGAGTGTCCTCGTGCTAAAGATGTCTGATCCTGGGCCTGCCCACCTCACACAGAAGTTCTCCCGAGTGGCCTGCACCAGCCTGGATCAGTCCACACAGTTGTGCCTTGGTGACGTCAAACATGGTTGAATCAAGAACAAGGAGAGGCAACGGGTAGAAGTTGTGAACCAAGAGTTCATTAATAAATGATTTTTATACTAGATGTCAGTAGAGGTTGTTCTGATACAGGTCTTATCCACCTGCACTCCCATTAAACTCCCAGGAAGGGAATATGTGTAGGTCAGGGAGAGGAAAATAAGGCATTAAAAGATATCAGACAATAGTTTACTCATGGTCTTATTTCACAGATTTCCATTTTCTCTTCATCTTTGTGACAATCCAGAATGTACTAATATTTGCTCACCTTGGACTGATATATTTTATACCTTGACTGTGACACATAATCTCAAAGTGGGGGCCAACTATAAGAATAAACTGATGCTAACACATGAGATTCTGCCATTCCAGTTTATTGAAATGAGTAAATTTATAGCTTTATTTGCATACAGAAAAGTGCACAAGAAAATAAGTATGTACAAAACAGTTGTGTGGCTGATCATCCTTTTCAAAATTTGTCTACTTTCAAAATTTCAACTATCTAGAAATAATTGCCTCCAGTTGAGCACATTCAGGTATTGGGACACATAAAATACTATTTTTAAGTCTGTGTTTATAATGACTGAGTAGGAAGCCAGATGGAAAATCATGCCATACATGATCAGCTATTACCATTAAACATAAAACCACAAGACTTTAGCTTGGACTACGTGGGACTAATCAATAAAGGTTCGTGAGGCCACCATCTTGTTTTGATCCT
This sequence comes from Mirounga leonina, assembly GCF_011800145.1. Lineage (NCBI taxonomy): Eukaryota > Metazoa > Chordata > Mammalia > Carnivora > Phocidae > Mirounga > Mirounga leonina. The sequence goes on from NW_023270871.1 coordinate 4,602,855, forward strand.
GAGCAGTCATCCTCCTCTTCTACCTAAAGGTAACCTTGTATGGTTGATTAACACCCACAAGAACCTGAGCACTAAGGGTCAAGAGACAACATTTAAAAACCCAACATAAACATAACAAAATGAAACTCATTTTGGCAAGAACAAATCCTTCAGAACTGTGCTAACAATATGACTGGAAATGAACTGGGAGAGTTTCCAAGGTTATGAGGAGGAAAAAACTGCAGACATTAGATTTTTCAATGGTAACACCAAATACTTGTTCTACAGCTTCTCTCCTCCCACCCCCTCACCATTTATCTTCCAACTAACTATGAGATTGTAGCTTCAAGCAAGTTTTCCAGTTACTTGATAAAGGTCTAGTATGACCCCATATAAGCACCTAATATATTTGGCACAATCACATTGAACTTTCTGATGTGTTGGCTCTTCAGAATACAGTCCTTCATTGCTGAGTTGAGTTCAGTTTTTCTTCAGTTTTTCTTTCATCTTCTTCAACATGAACTGCTCTTCTGGAACTTCAGCTCAAGAGGATGGCCTCCTATTCCACAGAAAGGATAAAGGTTGTGTCCATTTGCGATTCTTTACGGGATTTAGCGATTACGGAGAAGGCAGAGATGTTTCAGATCCATAAATCCTTAGATTTTTTTTTTTTTTGCCCCATAAAACTCTGTTGCTTGTGGAAGGGAAGTAATGTTATATGAACCTGGGAGCAAAACTGACTGAAAAAAAGAATCAGAGGGAAGAGGAGAGGAGAGACAAATAATGTTTTCCCCTCATTTGCACTATCTAGCAAGAGATTGGAAAAAAAAACAACAACAACAATCTTGCCCTTGAGAGAAAATAATCTTCAGAAAGAGAACTTATATTTTTAAAAAGGTCCTTAAGTGTATCAGATTCCCAGTTGTCTAGGGAGAAGTTGGACTTGCTTCAATTTTACTTTAAAAATTCTCTATAAATGTTGATATGAAGCAAGATTTAAGAAGGTGCCTTGTTATACTATAACCTTTAGGTTTTGTGCTATAAAATAGAAGCCCCAACAACTCTGAACAGTAAGGATTTTAAAATTTATTCAAAACAGTGTCATCTGAGGAGTTGTGGTGGCTGCATCTCTCAACCAGAGGGTCCATGGTAGTGTTCTAGAAGGTTCTAGAACACACTAGGCAATGGTTCAAGTAGGGAAACTACTTTATTTACATTTAAGCTAGAGAATTTAGATTCTTAATTTATTTAAAGCCATAAATTCAGTTTAGCTTTAATCTAAACAGAAAAGTGAAAGGCATTTTACAAGTGGAAGAGGCAGCAAGCAATAAGGTAACAGATAGTATGTCAAAGCTGGAATGAGAGCAGAGGTCAGGACGTGTCTGGCTATTAACTTTGTCCTTGACAACTAAGGCCAACCTTTTTGTTCCTCTGGATAGTCAGCATATCAAGTTCCTAGAGAAGTGTAGAGAAAAAAACAAAACAAAACCCATGGTTAGAATTTTGGGGTTAAATATCAGTGTATTAAATATCAAGTCATCATTTAAAACCTCAATAATAGTATCTCCTAGGGCTGATGTGAGAGGCCTAAATAAGATAAGTACAGAACCTGAAATAAAGTGATTAACACGAATGTTCAATGTTAGCTATTTTCTCTCATGATCATGCTCCCCCACCTCCAACCCCAATCTGTAAGTTTAGCAAGTTCACCAAAATAATCCTACCTTCATGACCTAAGAAAGAAAGGGCCTCCAAGGAGACCTCTTGTCAATTCAGTTGAGTGCAAACAATCCTCCAAGACTCTGGATGCAGTTTATTCCTTTCTATTTGTCCATGTTTGCCTCCCTTGGAGACAAGGGCGAGTATGAGTCTCTGTTAAGACTCCTAGCCCTTCAGTATATTACACTGCTCTATCAGCGTTAGAAATCACCAGGCTGCTTGTAACCTGGAGCTTTTCCTCAGCACCAGAGGGGGACTTCTTAGGGCTAGAGTCGGGCCCGAGAACTTGCCTTTTCAATAATCTCAGCCTGTTCTCTGAAGCAGACTTTACAGAAAAGCACTTTAAGAAACACTGTAATTCTAGAAGTCAAGTGAGGGACAACAGTCCAAATTGCAAATAAAGTCACTCTTACTGTTCATGTCAGACTTAAGATATTAATCTATTTAAAATAATTAAATTCTAGGTGGGTCAAGACAGAGTTTAGTAGGAGTCCCACCTGGATGGGGCAAGACTGAAAATAATGGGTTTGGTTCCTTTCATTCTTTTTATTGTTCTCCCCTACCAGCTATGCCCTTCCTCCTCTAAAATGCAGCCAAGGCTTCTGTCTTCCACTAATTTCAATCTTCTGAAATCAGACAAAGTTGCTTCTACTCACTGTTGAAAAAGAAAGGGTCCCGCTGAGCCCTCCCAGGGTCTCAGTCTAAGGCAGTTACACCTAACAAGCTACCTAGGATAAAATACACTAGTGAGATCAACCTGCTGCCTCATCTGCCCATGTTTTGCTTTTGAAGGGGATATGGGCAGCTATCAGCACTTTTGGATTTGATACCCTCAGACTATTTTAGACTAACTTTGAGACCACTCACAGAGAAATAAATTGATTTGGGAGGCAGCATCTGTTCAGCTGATCTGTTCTATAGCTTCAAAAGGTCCTCAGTTTTCGAACCTTCTATAGGAAACCAAGTAACTACTAGGATGCTTTGCAGTCAACTTCAGTATGAAGGTAAAAAAACAAAACAAAACAACTAGAAACCTATTGTGTGTTATATAAGTTTTATTGTTATGCAAAAATGTTATTTTGAAATATCAAAACCATAGGCTATGATAGAAATCCATATCCTCATGGGTATATTACTATTTTGTAGCGTGTATAAGACTTCTATTCTTAAATGCTCAGCTGAGTCATTACTGAATTAGTTAAGCATAGATTTCCATGTCTATTACTTCTAAGTTACAGAGATTTAACCTTATACCAATTCTAAAATTAAAATTTCACCCTCACCCCCTGTGTCATGCTTTTCTTACCAAACCTAAGCTTAATAGGATCTTCTACTTACAGAAGTTAGGCAAAAGGATTTCCAAAAGGATCCCTATATACATCAGAAGATGTGGGTTGAGAAGCCATCTATGAAGATAAAACCATCCAGTCAATACGTATAATTACAGTTATGAAGAAAAAAAAAATTCCATAATTAAGACTTCTCAAATTCCTTTAAAAATCACTTAGGTCACAGACAAATCAGATATTATATGGGTCTACAATGATTTGTGTTTGCCTGCTTATAATTTGTGATGCATATTTATTATTTACATCAAAATCAGGGCTCACATGAATAAGGTTTGCCTCTCCAAAATGAAAGGTACTGTTTTTATGAGCTAAACGATCGAAGGCAGGAAATCAGGAAACTAAATCCTTGAAAGATTTTTAAAGGTACTATTATTTTGGCTCAATTTTCTCCCAAAACACTTTTGTGAGCCAGGCAAAGTGAGATACAAAAGACTTTTCCTAGATGATATTCATTTCTCAAGCTCAGGATAGTAGCCCCTGCAAAAATAATCTCTCCCCAGTCTGAGTTGATGTTTTCATTGTGATGGTTCTCAATGATAAATCTTATTTAAACATCCTTTAGCACCAAATGCCACACAGAGCTATACAAACAAGATTCATTCAAGACACGGGTCTTCAGCTAGCTCTATGTGGCATGTACTTTGGAGCAACAGCTTCTAGTCGTTGATACTTACAGAGGCTTGTGATGAACTGAAAGAATCTTTAGAGAAAGGGTTCTCAAATGCGTTGTCTGCAGATTTGGTAACTGGCAGGGAACCTTGTCTGGGAGCTGGCTTTGGTGGTTCTAGAAGGCAAAAAACACCAAGAAGTCAGCAGACAAATTTTTCCCAAATATAGGCAAAAGTCCCACGATCAAGCTTATCTCAGAAATTCAGTTCCATACTTTTGGAATTTACATCATGGAACAAGAATCACCACCAAATACTAGGACTCTCAGTTATTACTACAGGCAAATTCATCAGACGAGGAGGCTGTACATATATACCTGAAGTGGAAGACATTCAGAATTCCCTTACTAAGGCAGTGGAGTGTGGTTGAGGCTCTGTTACATAGCCTTCCACATGCCACAACCCACTGAATGTCAATAGCTCTTGGCAGCCCTTTTAGCAATTGTCACAAGAGGGCAGCATTGGGCCAGCCCTTAGAAACAGCTAAGGTAAATCGTTTGCTCCATAAGGTAACCAGTCAAGTTGTCTCCATAACCACCGCTTACCAAAGAGAGCAAGAGTTAGGCCATTGGTGGGTGGGAGAGGGTTCTTCTAAGGACTCTGTGGGCCCATACGACAGGGGAAATACTCGTCGGTATGGTAGACAGAGAAGTGGGTAGCTTACCATTGATCTTTTTCAACAGTTGATTAGCATCAAAGTCATCATGGTCTGCATTCTCCTGAGGAATGCCAACTTTGCTGTTGAAATAACTGGAGAAGGCACTTGAAGTCCCAGAGGAAGTCTGTTCTCCCTTCCTTGCAGGCACAGCAGGTGGTTGCCGCAGTTGGAAGTCCTTAAACATTTCTTTCACTTCTTTGACTTCTTTATCCCCAAGTGGGTCCAAGGCAGTGAAGGCATCACTGGAGATGTCCTTCAGAGGGCCAGTTCTGGGAGGTGGTTGAGGAGGAGCGACCAGAAGAGAGGAGAGCATAGAAGGGGACTGGGTAGACACAGAAGCTGGAAAAATAGTGCTCTGGAAAGGGTTCCCTAAAGGGCTTGTTGAGGACCAAGTATTGGGTGCCACAGATGCTGATGGGCCCCAAACAACAGGGGCTGGAGGGGAAGTTGAGACTACAAAGGATGAAGGCTGGTTCCAACCTGGAACAGCTGGGCTTGTGGTAAAAACTACTGGCTGACCGAATCCTGAAGGCTGACTACTCATCATGGCTCCTGGGACCACTGAAGTGGACTGATTGAAGACTAAAGATGCTGGGTTCCATGGTCCTGCCTGAGCGGGGCTAACTGGTATACCACCTGAAGGAAGCAGGAGAAAGGACTTATCAGGACACAAGCTTGAAGAGGATTCTTGAGTTTCGAAAAGCACAACTCTCAGTGGTGGGGAAGGGGGAGGGGGAGGGTATTTACCAAGCATGGACGTGGCACACACCTTCCTTAAGCCTTAAGGCTGATATGGAAAAAAGGCCCAGAGAGATTAAATCACTCTAAAGATTAACTAGCTAATACAGAATAGCTGGCATTCAAATGTTGGTTGCATTTTGAAAGCCTTTCTTTCTACCACAGATTTTTAAACTTTTCTCATTAGAAGGCTAATACACTCCATAAGGACCTAGTCATGAAAAAAATGAGTGCTTACCACACTGATACATTTCAAACAGCTAGGACAGAGCCTGTTGATCGCATGAATGCATTTGTTGAGTGAATGCATTTACATAAACAAACCATACTGATTACGAAGAAGTTAATTAAGATAATCCATTGGGTACTCTGATTCACTGATTTGATCTTTTCAGTTGGCAGCTGGCTCCTGTCTGGTGTCTTATGGAAACCAGCTATTACGCATGTATATGAGGCCTCAGCATGCTTGCATCCCGAAGAAACCATTTCAGTTTCCTCGCTTTTAAATGCTGCCAAGGTTGACACAGCTATATAAGAGGATGATAAAATTTGGTTGATGCCAAGATAGTTTCAGACTTTTATACATGTGAATGGAGGAAAGCCTGGTTATCCTGGGAGAGCTTGTTTCAAATAAAAGTGCTTCCTGCCATGTGTCACTCACCAAACCTTGCCATGAGTCAGAGCACAATATTTAAAAGAGGAAGGGAGGGAGAGAAGACAGCATGAAGCAAACCCCGCCCCCCAAAACAAACAAACGGAACGAACAAAAACAACAAAACCTTCCGAGGTAGCTAACTGCCTGTGTCTGGGCATCTGATCTCCGTAGAGGAATGGCTCCATCACCTGTATCTTTGTCATGTTGATTAAGAATTGATGAAATTACTAAAATACATGTCTCTCCAGTGTTTTTCCCCCTCTTCTTGAGAAGCTCATTCCCTACATCTTGTTCTCATACATAGGACATTTTCTCTCCTGCCTCTTCCCAAATATATTAATGACCCCGTCAAACTGCCCCCACAAACAAAAAAACCTAAATTCAGCCTCATATGTATTCATGAATGATGTTCTGCTCTCAAAATCTGCTTGCCTTGAGCTTTAGAATAAAAGCATTCTTTAGCTATGAAAGTTTTCTAGCTGAACTAAGAAAAGGCCTCCAAACTTCTAACTTGCGTTAGGAATGTTTTTGTTTCCAGTGTGAGAAATATTTTGAAAGTGATGTTCAGGGGCTGATGTAGCAAGATATTCTATCTTAAATTTTCTTAGTCTTGGAGATTGATGTTACTTGACTCAACTGTATCATCATGAAGGCTAACCATCTAGCCATGAAGATGCATGGTGTGCCAGAGACAGTGGTAGGTTTCAGAAAAGGTCATCTTACTAAATTAACATGCTTGTTTTGGAGGTTAGGGAACTGGGTACAAGAATATTAATTATTAAAATTGGGAAGTTCACAGTCTGTGACAATAGAGACTAAAACTCAGGCATACCAGCTCCAAATCCAGTGCCCTATTCTCCTGTTCTGCCTCCTTGGCATCAAGGGATAGGACTATTTTTTTTAATGGAAATTAATTCACATACTTATTTTGTAGTTACAGAAATTAGACTTGATTTACACTAAAGAGCATACATACTCTTTTCACAACTAATGGGTTTGAGTGAAGTGATTGCAGCACTTTAAAACAAATTTATTTAAATTTTGTTAACCAAAGCCAAAGTCACTCACTGATAATTTATGCCAACTGGATGTGCAAATTGGGTAGAATCTTTTTTTTTTTAAATTTTTTTATTCTTATGTTAATCCCCTACATTACATCATTAGTTTTAGATGTAGTGTTCCATGATTCGTTGTTTGTGCATAACACCCAGTGCTCCATGCAGAATGTGCCCTCCTCAATACCCACCACCAGGCTAACCCATCCTCCCACCCCCCTCCCCTCTAGAACCCTCAGTTTGTTTTTCAGAGTGCAAATTGGGTAGAATCTTATCATTTTTCATGTTGGATGACTTGCCTTCCCTTAGGAAAATGTATGGCTTTAGTCATAGATGGTATTAGAGGGAGTGGTGGTAGTTAAAGAAAAAATATTCTATCTGCCAGGAATTAAAGGCTTTCTCAGTATATGCTTATGCCAGCCTTCATTCCCATCTGATGGATTTCATGCATTGCATTTCCAAGATAGTTCAGGCTCTGCTGGAGAAAGTGGAGGCAAGGGGTAAGGAAAAAGAAAGTGTGGGTGTAAGAAGTTAATTTTATCACCTTCTGATGCTAGATTAAAACACAGGGAAGCCAGTCGAAGCTGAAGGCTCAGCTTTCTACAATACCTCTCCCCACCCCCAGTTCTCCAGAAGAGACAGTCCCCCAGCTGGGTCTAGCGGAAGCCAGACCTACAACCTTCCATGGTTTGGCTGAGGATCCCTGCTAGTGGACAGGGACTATACTGTAGAGCTCAGTTTGAGTCCCATATCCAAACTTGGAAGGATCATCAGTATTCTGCAGTTGTATACCCCAAGGCCTCAACAGGGGCACCTAGCCAAAAAGCTTCACTTCGTCTGAATAAATTAACAGTTATAGGGTCCAGCTGTATTTTCGAGCTGACTTGTTAAATATTGGCTGTAAAAATTCTTCGGGGCATTGATATTAGACTGTCAAGCTCTGGGATGTGATCTAGTCACAAGCAGTGCATGCAAGCTCTCAAGCCTTCTGCAAGGAAAAGCACCCACCAGCTCCACTTAAGGGGGCAGGAAAAGGAGCGATGCACCAAAGGGGAAGCCCGCCAGGGACACGAAGTGTTCAGGGAGAGTCTTGGCGGTGTAAATGCAAGCAGAGACCTGGAACAAGTTGGCTTCCCACACCCACATTGATTTCAGCCACTCAGCGGTTGGGTGACAAGCCCCTCTTGCCACCATACTCCAGATATGATTAAACAGATTTAATATGCCAAAATGAAAATGCTTTCCTTTGGAGGAAAGCATCGGGGGAAACAAAAAATAGGGTCCTGATGACTGACTCCACAGGAGGCAGAGAAAACCAAGAGCCCTGGTCAAACTTTACAAAATGGGGAAGAGAGTCCCTCTTCATCCATAACTCCCCCCAACTGCCTCCCAAGACAGAGTCTGTTGGGAACTTGTAGAGGTACCAAGAAGCAGAAAAATAAAGAGAGTCCCCAGCAGGACAGCAAAGACTGTTGTCGGGGTTGCTGAAGACTGTCCCGTGGAGGCAGAAAGGAACTGGAGGCTGTGGGCAAACAATAGCAGGGCTAGTCCTCAGCCAAGTGGCCTTCCGCAGTGTCCTGCTAGAGAGAGGCTCGGTGGCTCATGTGAGCTCGACACATTTATGAATGAGCACTGGCACATCCTGGGCATCTGGTAAAATCCCATCTCTTCCCTTTTCTCTGTGTTCTTTTCGACTTCAGGTTTCTAGCATTTGTTTTCTAACTCTATTAAGACACTCAGATACCCAAAATATTGGCAGGGAGCAGCTAAGGCTTAAGTATTCAGAGACCGATCGGGATATATGCCTGTCTCATACCCATCATATGCCTAGGAACAGAGCTGGGCTGAGAACCTAAGACTTGCATTGTATGACTTACACTTGCTTTGGACTTAACTTATATCCCTCTCGGGGATAGGACAGGATACCCTATCCAAGAAGCAAATCAGTTTACTAGGAGATAGGGCTTCGTCTAGTAATGGCACATTACGTGGCAGGCGTGCATGTCATCAGTTTTTCCAATACAGATGATAGACAAGACTCTCTCAGCTCTACCTCATTTCTCCAATGAATCTAGTCTGAGCATCAGAATCCCTTACAGTTGTCTTCCGTAAGCCATTGCCAGTTGGCTCGGGTAAGCGCAATATTGAAAATGGTTTTCTTCGGTGTCTGGGTGGCTCAGTTGGTTAAGCGACTGCCTTCGGCTCAGGTCGTGATCCTGGAGTCCCAGGATAGAGGCCCACATCGGGCTCCCTGCTGAGCAGGGAGTCTGCTTTTCCCTCTGACCCTCCCCTTCTCATGCTCTCTCTCTCTCTCTCAAATAAATAAATAAAATCTTTTTAAAAAATTGAAAAAAAAAAAAAGAAAACGGTTTTCTTTCCACATGCCAACTTTAGGAGCCAAATTTCAGTTGCAAGTCAAGAGTACCAAATGAGGGTGGGGGTCTATGGAAGTAAAAGTGGGAGAAAGGTTCCCTGGGATGCTCAGATCTTATGTCCCTGGAACCTCTATGGATATGAAGTGCCTTCCTCCTGTGCATTATAATCTTATGAGTGAAAGCAACAGAGGCAAATCTAACTCAATCTCTAAGCACCTACCTAGACCCGCAAGGGGTCCCACTGGGGCAGAAGCATTTGTTTTGAAGAGATCCAGAGGGTTGGTCTGTAGGGTTGCAGATTGTCCTGTAGGTGATGTCTGGCCTGGAGGTTCTGAGGCGGGAGGGGTAAAGATGTCTGATGCAAGCAAGTCTTTTGCTGGAGACTAACAGGGCAGAGAGGGAGATACAAGAGTTACTCAGTAATAGTGAAAAACAGCTTTATTCTGTCTCCTATTCTGTACCTCAAATTTGGGAACCACAAAAAGAAAAACTTATTCCTCTTACTGGTAAACTACAAAAAGCCAAAGCTCCCCACCCCCCCCCGCGCCAAAAAAAAGACAGATCCCTGCAATGGACAGAATATTTGGTCTTGGTAACTGATGTAAAGAGGACTCTCAAGGTGAAATCTATTTTACTCATTTACACAATTGTATCCATCAGGTCTCCTTGTCAGCTAAAAGCTTGAAGCTGGGAAAGAAAGGACAACTATAAATAAATAACCTACATATTTTTGATTATTCTACTGGGTTTAAATCAGTCTGCCTAAAGGTGATATTATAGTCTAATTATTAGGCCAGCCTGCATATTCTAATGAGATTTTTAAAAAGATATTTACAGAAACCACATTTTAAATTGCTTTTGAATGAAGTGGTACTAGTAAATATTTAAGTGTCTTTTAAAGCAATGGATCATTCAGCCAGCATTGAATAGAAGAGGCAAACTCAAGAATTTTCCACCACCACCTTGGACATTAATGCAATAGGAGGAGTGTGGGGGGCATGTGTTAGTGTGGGGAAGGTACACAAGGCATCACAAAGAACCCTTGCCCTCCCCTTCCAGAACATGACGATCGAACTTACCAGAGGTACAGAAGCATAGCAGCATTAAAAATGGAAAAACTGGTGTTTAGTTAATAATAAGTGACAAGACATGCAAACGGAAAGCAGGGTGTGAAAACACTGCTGAGTGAGAAGCTTAGAAAGGGCGGCCATCAGAGGAAGGTATTCCTGGAGAAAGATGTGCCTTATCCCACCTTCTATTTCACAGCCACACAGGAAGCTACAAGAGCAGCAGGAAAGAGAGCTTGCATCACACCACCCTTTGGTACCGAACATGCATTCTGCCAATGGATATGTGGAGAAGACAATTCACCTTAGCAGTCCTTCTGCCTCTTCCTGGTTTGGTACTTTGTGGAGGTGGTATAATGGCTATGGAGTCATGTGGTGAGGACTGGACAGAGCTTTCCAAGTCCTGCTTTACGCCATTCGGTACGGACAGTCCTTTGGGAGGGCTTCCCACAAAAGGGTTCGGGGAGGATTTGATATGGAAGCCGTTCTGTTCTCTTTCAGATACCCCATTTTGAGTTCTCACTGTTGGCTGTGTTTGCGTACTTGAAAAGGGCCATGGGCCTGCCTGAGCTTCCTGTTTGCCAGTCCGGTTAGAGATTTGGTCAAACTGCTGACCAAAGTAATCAACATCCCCATTCAGGGGCCCATTACTCAATGGAGTAGGCAAGCTACTCAAATTCTCTTTCTTCTGATCTGAAGATTTGAGAGAATCAAACGAAGAGGGTGTCGATTGATCTGGCTGTGCAAAAGGATCATCACGGAAAGGATCAGGATTAGGGGTGGGAAAGAAGTTGAGATTGGCAGAAAAGGCATTTTCAGGCAAGAAAGATGCCTGAGGCTTTGGTCGTGGAAGAGAACAGGAGGTAATGCCATTTGTTAAGAATGGATTTTCTCTTAAAGAATTCTGATTGGTGTCGATTTCAGAGTTTAGATCCACTAACAGGATATCTTTGCTTTCCTATCACATTTGGGAAGAAAAAAAAAAGAGAGAAAAGAAAGTGTTAGTCCATGTCTTCGTGACTTCAAATGAGAAAGCTACATAAGATGATCAGGATCATCAAAATTCCCATTAAGGTTTGGTCTTGACAGATCGGTTGACCATTACCTCCTCCCATCGCCTCCCTGAGTGCATTTCTTTACTACAGTTGAATAGGTCCTCCCTGTCCCTCCCCACCCTGTTGCCCCTTTATTTAGTTCTCAACTTTGTTGGCCCTTCATTAAAATGAAACTGTACTGTCTGCTCTAGTCATGTGTCTGCTCACCCTTGTAGACTGGCTGCATTCACGATCCTCCTTGTTCCCATTCCTGCCTCTGCAAGTCCTCAAGGGAATCGACTGTGAGTCACTCTAAGCAATTATCTAAGCATATTGAGCGTGAATGTAAGAAAAGATCTCTGAAGCCTAACTCAGCCTCCCACCTGAGGCACAGTCCCATCCGTTGTACCCTCAGAGTCATGTAACAGCATCTCTCTAAATGAGCGAATTCATTGGCTAATATTTTATAGTTCTGGTTGAGACAAAGTTTAAGGTCAAATATATTTCCCTATAATTGGTCTTTCCTCTAAGAGGCAAAAACAGATTTTCCCACCACATCACACAGCCTGTCAGGTATGCCCCTTTAAATATTTAAGGATCTTTTTGAAGGTGCTAGTCAAGTTGGATCTCTCATCCTAGTCTCTGGACACATCCTTTTGTCTGTGTCCTTCTAGAAAGAAGAAAGTGATACTCAAAATCCTGATACATTCTAACATCATATTAACCTCTCGTATTTGTGCATTTTTTCATAATACAGCTTAGAGTTGCCTGCGTCGTGACAGTAATCTCATCTATTTGGTGGATAAATTCAAGTAATCTTTAATTTATCTTTAATTTATGTACAATGTAATCTTTAATTCATGTATGAAGTAGAGATGTGGGTTTAGAATTAATTTGAAAAACATACCAAATACTTAACTCTACAAAGTCTAGTCCCTCCCTATCTTAATTACTTGCATTCTCCATTGTTAGATAAGATACCCTCTCAACAGAAAATCAGCAAATTTGAAAAATCTGACATGTCTTTATTCAGTTCAGTGACATAACTAATTTGGGCTCACCTTGGGATAGGGCTGTCAAAAACTGACACACCTTCCTTCTCACTGACTTTGGTCCATTAACTACTCATCTATGCTAGCCACAGAAGAATATAAACAATCAACAATGTCTAGCTGAGATGGAAGTTAGAGGTCTAGCATTACCCCGAGCACCTTACTAAATATTTTTGATCACTGGGACAAAAACAACCTCAAGGGAATATGAAATTCTCAAACTAGTAAGTAAAAAGGGGGGCTGAATAGGCCTCCTTGGCTTTAAATGAACAAATTTTTTGAAAGTTTAGGTCTTAATTGGTCTTCTATCTTTGGCTTCCTTTACTGTTAGGTATAAAAACACAATTTTTAAAAGCCAGTTTTTCTTTTTATAACCAGAAGAATTTGTCAGAAGAAAGAGCTTATAATTAAAAAAAATTTTTTTAAATCAAAGAGATGGATTGGAAGATCTCTTAATGTAGGGATCTTTAACAATCAAAAGATAGGACAAAATGTATTACAAAAGCTTGTGATTTCAATATTTATTCATTTATGATGAGCCACCTCTGGGTTAGAACGGTTGGGTGTTCACAGCTGGTAGAGTTCTCCTTTTCAAATACTTCAGAAGAAGTTCTTAGGACACCAAACTGGAGCCACAATGTTAGACTTCTGAATAGTCACCCTATAAGTAAAATGTATAAGGCTCTCCTCAGGTTGGGTTTGTTGTTAATCCAGGATTAAGAGTCTAGTTCAGACTACAGTGGGATGATGTGAGACTCCTCATCTTCCCCCTAGGTCAGAACTTCATTAATTCTTTGTTGGATCATCAAACACTGCATCCACTCGGCCATCATCTGACCACCTGAGAGATAAGCACTGATAAATGAAGGTGAAATGCAGTCCTGGCTCGTAAGGAGCTCCAGGAGGAGAAGGAAGCAGGCAGCCACAGAGGTGTCTGCACGAAGGTGAGCTCTTATATACTGAGTTCCACAGCCTAGCTTTCTCCAGGAAGCTGATCTCTCCCAACCATTTCAGCCTGCTGAATCCCTGAACTTCCCAGCTCAAAGCTTTCAGGGGCTTCCTGCTATCCCCTATGTTAAAATAAGCCTCATTAGCCAGCCTTTCAAAATGACCTACAATAGGACCCAGTTTATTTTTAGCCTAACTGCTCCCTATGTTCCTACACACTTCAAAGACCCAACTCAAGTTCAGATTCTTTACAAAGCCTTTTCCCATGGATCTTCCTACTTCAGCATCACCTGTGCCCACCCATGGCCTCTTATATATGCATGAGACTGTGCTTTGGGCCCTGATCCCATCCCTGTACCAGACTTAACCTCCTTCATACCTTATGTTCTTCTCATAATAACTGTGCTTTCAAATGGTCATTTTTAAAGTCTGAGAACATGTCTTTTGGGTTTTTTCTTTCCTTCTTTTTTCTTTTGAGGGGCAGTATGGAAGAATATTATTCAGTTATTTTCCAATAAAAATTATGTTCTAAGGGATGCCACTTAGTTTGTAACATGAGTTTTATTTGAAATGCATAAAACTGTTCTGTATGAAGGCTGGGGGAGGGACAGATGGGTCAGGGAACCAGTAATAAAGTCCAGGTAATTTAGATTTCTTTTTCTCTTCATCTCTTCCAGAGCAACCGTTCTAAGATTGTGAATATTTTTAAACATTCTGGTTTTACCAAGTAGAAATAAATTTGTTTTGTGACCTATGAATATGGAGTCAATATGCAAGAACACGTGGGCAAAATCCAACCAGCACATAATTAGTGCCATTAGCATTCTCTTACTTATCAGATACCATCTACTTTGATGGTATTTATTACCTTAATTTACTGTTAGTTTAAAACGCACTTTTATTTCTATAAACCAAAAATTCTTAGAATGTATTAAGTCTAATATAACTAAGACTCAGGATTACTCATATTGTTTTCATTTCCTCTTTCAGAACTTTCTAGAAGTCTACAGAAGCAGATTAAACAGTCAGTGCTTCCTTGCCTATCCCACTGGAATTCTATTTCACAGCTTGAGTGCTTTGATCTCTTTCAATATCCATGTTTGAATGTCAGTTACACTTGGAAAGTAGATCATTCAGATATCAATTCACTTTGGGAAGGGGGTTACTGTGGAGGAGGGGACAAAGTTGTCTAGGAATCAAAAGGACCGCAGGGCTGGGATAGACATTTCAGGATCATCTAATGTTGTCTCTTAACAAGTGTATCCTTAGGATGGTAACAAACATTACCAAGAATAAAAGGTTCCACAGACAAGTGAGTCAGGGCTCACTGCTGAAAAGAACATTAAACAGGCTTCTTCTCTATCGTAGGCTTTTTAGGGCCTCTGAAATTCTGTTATGCATCGTGAATCTCATAGGGTTGGGGACAAAGAAGAGAGTATGCAGCCCCTGCCGCTTCCCATCTCATGGGCCTGGGCATCTTATGTGAAAGTTCATGGACGGCCATTCTCTGCAATACTCTGGCAGGTGAGACTTAACCTGTCCTTTATCTGCTGCTGCTTTAAGTCCTATGACCTTCTTGGTCATGTAGACTTGCTTGATAATTCCCTGATATAAGAGACTCCTAGACAGACATTCCCACTCATTATTCTAGACTGATGGCTCTTTTTGTCTGGTTATTGCCTTCTCATCTTTTATGGTCAAGTCCAGAAACTCATTTACTTTGAGGCATTACATGAACCTCTAAACTAGACAAATACCATGTAATTAGCATCAATTAATAGGCTTTGTGATTAGTTTTAATGCTGGTCTCCCTGCTTGAAAGTAAACTCCATGATGTCATTGACACTGTACCTCTCACTCACTTCTGTGCCCTGTGACTGGCAAGTACTCAAGAAACTGTTTAAAAAATAATAGTTAAAAGAAGTCATTCAAAATTACGTGGGTAGTTTAACTAGAGGCCTGTTTTGGAAGGTCTGAGATGTGTGCTTAAGCTCTTTCTCGGGTGAATGAGTTTTTTTTTTTTCTGAATCACCACATCCTTACCTATAAAGGAAAATATTGCTCCATTCTCACAGAGTTGTTATGGATCAATCAGTATTTAGAAAACTTGATACGCTATAGTGTCCTTCAAAGAATGAACAACTTTTTTAAGCAAGGATGGTCCTTGGTTAAACATAACTGAGCATCTTATTTGTTTTAAGTCTTACTTCACACCAAGCTTATGCTATTAAGTCACAATAGAAAAAATAGAAAAATACTGAAGAGGCTAGGTGGTTTTGCAATTAATCATCTCGCAAACACTTCCTTCCGGTGGGACTTATGCCAAGGGTTATTATTCAGGCCCTTTTCTGATCCTAAGTAATATCAAGAAGGATTGCACCGCCTGTCCTCTGCTCAGATCTAACCACCAAGCAAAATTAATGTATCTGAATTGGTGTTGATAGGTTCCCATGGTAAGTTAAGATGCAAATTTATTCTAGTAGCCAGTTATACTTTATGTGGAAAAATCTGCAGTTACCTTCCAAGTTTCAACGAGATGCTCAAGATTTCTGGTTAATTGCCAATTTGAGTTATAGATGTCATTTTCATTACATTGCAAATTTAAAAACAGGCACTTACTGTTGGACTATTTAGGTCAGGAGGTGTAGACATGTCCCCAAACAAATCCATCTGGTCAACACCCTTAAAAAAGTATTTGGATTAGATTCAGATGTGTCTATTAAAAAGTATTACTTTGTATATTGTTGTAATTGTTTCCTAAACTAAGGTTTAGGAATATTGTCACAACTGATTTTCATTTAACTAATACAGATTTACTATTAGGCTATTTAGGCCTGGAAGCGTAGACATGTCCCCAAACAAATCCATCTAGTCCACACTCTCAAAAAAATTTTGTAGATTAGAGTCAGGTGTGTTTACTAAAAAGATTACTTTCTACCTTGACATAAATGTTATATTAATGTTTAGGGCAATAGTTGTCATAACTGGACTTCCATACAGATTCAATGCAGATTTGGTATTAGCAACATCTATAGGAAGTAAACCCATGTTCAGTTAAATAAGAATTATAAAAAATCACATACATACCAATTTCAGTTTGTTAGCTTGGTCATCAAGGGTCAGTAGGGTCTCATTCCCATTCTGAAAAGACGGCAAATATTTAAGGGTTTAGCTGGTGAGTTTTCTTATAGAATGTAATTTCCTAGTGTATTGGCTTGCTAAGCAGTTATGATTTTGGTACTGATAATTCAACTATACATCTTCTATGGCCAGAGAGATCATGAACACATAATCATAAGCTAGGAGGGGAGCATGCCTGGACAGGTAGCAAACAAGGACTTCTACACATCACGTGTGCAATTCATAAGAAGTAAAGGTGCAGTTTTACCTCTACTGCTTTGTTGGCTTCTTCCATCTAAAAAGAAAGACACAAATTCAGTGATCTTAACAACTACAGATAAAAGGGAATTAAATATCTGTATATCTATATATCTCTCTATATACCTATGGGTTCATGAGCACAAGGCAAGAGAGAGTCTTGCATATTATTTCTGCCCTACATTCCCCTGCCCTTTTCATATCAATACTAGATTTGAATACAGTTTCTGAACTTAAACTTGCTCATCCTTTGGAACCAATGTGAAGCTTGTGGGGAGAGAAGTCAAGAGTCAGGGATTGAAAATCCGATGCATCTAACTGTAACATCCATCCATTGCTCTACTGAGAAGAAGAGACAATATATTTCTAAAATTTCTATACTTGAAAGAGCCACAAAGAAGCCAACTCTCCAGACAGGCCATGTTTACATAATGTTCAAACATGGTCCTGAATATAGTCTTAAGTTTAATAGAGTCAATATTGGGTGGTACTTGCCTTTTTCTTTTCTTCTTCCTTTTTCTTTACATTATAGATAACTTGAAAGAGGTCTTTAAGATCAATGACTAATGGCTCAGCCTGAAGGAAGAAAAAGCATCTTTATGAGTATTTTAATATTACTATTTTCTTCTTTTTGTCCCCCATCAGTTCTGATTAGTACTGTTTTCCTCCTTTCTCTTAAAGCTCTTTACTATCCTCCCCTGGTTTATGGAGGATCACCACCCCCCACCACCACCACCAGATACATAAAGGGCAACAGAGTAAATAAGTATTTAACAAAACAAGAAGGACCGTGATAATTTTCCAAGTCCCTTCAGGATTTGGGGGAATAATTCACTATTGTTCTAAAATAACATTGACCTAAGTCCCCCTCCAGGTATACCTCAAGGCTTGAAGCATACCTGTTGCCCTGTTTTTATGGCAAAAAACTGATGCTGGCCTTCTCCTCCACACACATAGCCAAATGCCCGGTTGTCTGTCACATCACGGGCAATGAAAGAAATCTTATTTACTGGATGTTCATGCTCTATTACCTGAAAAAGAAACATAAAAAAATGACTTATTGATAAAACCTAGAATCTGTGTGGTAGCACAAGGAAACCTCAGATACCTAGGCATATATGAAAAGGCCAAAACATTTGAAGGAAGAAATTACTGCCTCTGGTTTAGAGCTACATTTATCCTTGCTAGTAAGGGCCCCAGAAGGAACAAAGAGTAGAAAACAGAAGTGCGAAAAATACTTGTTAGAATATTGATACTTGATTGTCTTCATCCCAAAGATGTGACACCACATAGCAAGAAAGGATTGAGGATCAGGAGACCAAGAATTTCTAAAGCTAAGATGGGGTATTACACTGCTAAACCATCCAAGTGGGTCGACTTTCCCAACTAAAAGTCAGACTCAGGTGAAAAGCATAACTAAGCTAGAACAGTGTTCACGGGGATCCTTTGACAATGGCTCTGAGTGGTCAGAAAACCATCCTAAGTACTATCGGAACAATTATCCACAGAACATTCTGGAAGTTACCAAATGCTGGCATCCAGTATTTCCCATGTTCACACCACTATTGAGGAGTTACATGGGGCAGGGGTTTCAGTAGTGCCTTCTCCTCTCTTCCCCCTCTTCCCTTTCTCTTGATCCTTTCAAGCACATGGCAGGGCTCAACTCTTTAGGGATATTTGTAGGTGGTCATAATGTGTCTTGGTTTTTGTTTCCAAATGCCTAATGCCACTGGAAAGTTTATATTGGGTATCTTTGAAGATTTGGGGAACAAGAGAACGCTTTAAGGAAACTTGCCACCATTCTCTGATAGGCTTGGGAAAATAAGACTTGAGAGATGAGGGAAAATGGAAACAGCAGTGGATGAGGACCAGCAAGGTGAATGAGCAGGTGCCAGGGTTCCAGGGCTCTCTATGTGACCACTGGATTTTGCATAATAGATAATGGCCATCTCTAGGAAAGCATGGATAATAACTGGAGGTCTCCCCACAGTACCTCGAGACAACAGAGTATTTGACAGCAGTGAAAATGAGCTACAAACAACATCTTAAGTAAATGAATCTTACAATGTTGAGTAGAGAAAATAAAGTTCCAGGAACCTGAAGTATGATCGGATCGTCTTTTGATAAGGTTACAAAAAAATAAACAAAATAAGTAAGACTGTTCCTATGCAGAATAACAGCAACCACAAAAAATGAGCAAGGTTATATCTGTAGGGTGAAGAGGAAGGGAAAAGAGAGAAGAAAGAAAAGATAGACGTGTCAAAGGTAATATTCTAGCTTCAGGTTAGCCAGTAAGTTTGCATGTAGCTAATCTATTAATGAGATCCAGGCATAGATCTATGGCAGCATCAGAAACCAGGGGTTAGGGTTAATCTTGTTCTGTTTACCTGGAGTCCAAAAAAATACTGAAGTGGTATTTATAGCACATCTCTGTTTATAGACTGGAGGTTCACATCCATTACAGAAAATAAATTTCAATAAAGTATCTTGACTCCTCACCTCCTACCCTATCTGTTTTCATGCCTATTACTTCTGGAGAAGTAATATATACTATTTTTTTCCTATAGACTTTTGAAAAGGAAAACAGGAGCTGAGATTTATGTCAAATTGTTTGTTAGACTCAGGTGGTCAGAAAGGTGTCAGTGAAAGTGAATTCTTACCCCAGTTTTCTCATCAATTATTTTTATCCCAGAAAGGGAAATGTTGACCCAGATCCTTTGTTTGTGTTGTCCCTGAGACCGACCAGCTGCCGCCATTCCCTGATGAGATTGGGAAAACAAGAAAAATCCAGTTAAAATTACCCTATGATGCTTTTGATACTAAAACATTTAAAAGATAGCTTTATTTTCAGCTTGGTTTACCATCTACAAAAGGATTAGGCACCTTTCATAATAGATGGCAGAATGAAATAGAAGACATCGAGCCAGGACATCATGAATTAGCTGTGTGAACTTGGACAAGTCATTCTAATTCTGTTGGTGTCAGAATAGTCCTTGGTAGAGACAAGACTGGTTAAGATCTTCAAAGATGTTCCTTCTAGATCTGGTCTTACTTAACAATTTTTATTTATTTAATTAGTTTCACATAGTGACAGTACTAGAGTTTAAAAATTTTTAAAAAGCCCAAAGGGCTAACACGAAATTGCTACAGGTTCCAAATAGAGACCTGAATTTTACCTGAATACTTCCAGGATCTAAAACTTGATGTGCCCAAAAGAAAAGGCATCTACAGTCCTGCACTACATGATTAAGCCCAGTCTCTAGAACAGCATTCACAATGTGCAAACAAACTCAAGACTCAGAAAATGAGGTATCGCTGGATCAATTATGTGATTAGAAAAGTTTTTCTTTCAAATAATGGAGATAAAGGTAAACATAAGCTTCTAATATAATTCCCGCTGTTGGATATTTGCTTGAGATAGAGACAAAGCATGCTTTCCCTTCTGACCTTTAGTTTCATCATAGAATCTTGGCTCATTTTATCCCCTCTTGCGTCGGGCACATCATCAATGCCAATTAGCTTGGCCTTGTATTTTACACCATCACCTTTGAATCTGGCCAAAAGATACTCATCTGTCTTTTCAGAGCCTGAGGGGGGAAAAAAAGAAAAATAGGATAAAATTTATAAATGTCTTTAAATATCATCCCCAGGTATGACCAAATACGTTCCAGAATCTCCAAATCTGAGTAGTATACATATTGGTTATATTACAGTTGCTCAAATATGCAATATTCTATCTTTATTCTTACTTCCTCTGAGTAAAATTGTATTCTGTAATACTGTATATGGTGTTGGGGTGGAGAGAAAATGAACTCTTAAAGGTGCAAAATGGACTGAATTATGGGAAACTTATGGGCCTGTGTGAGGTGGGATTTGGGGATATTCTTCACCATAATTTAAAAAATATTTTTAAGAGAAAATAAGGAGGATAGTGCTTTTTTTGATGAAAGAAAAATAAACTACTACACTCTTTACTAACATTTTAAACTGCCAATAAGGCAGAAGAAAATTATGAATAAATTCCTTTGAAAATCATTAAGATACTTATCTCATCTTTATAATCTCTTTTGCTTTCCTTAAAAAGACTGCAGTCATCTCCTTCCATAGCTAAAGTAGAATAGTAAAAGGCAGGCAAGCCACGGCATAGTCTCAAACTATGAATGATTAAGGACTCTGGCACTTTCTAGTGGTACTTCAGGTCAGGAGAACAAGGTCTAGTAAAATAAAGAGGTCAGTTTTTGAAAAACAGCTACTTCAGTAAAGCAAAGTGGTAAACAGGTTTACTGAAAGATAATCATCTAATAATTGAGAGTGGTGTTTATCAACTAAACAAGCTACCGTGAACGCTTCCCAGTGGGATCCAGTTGGTGCAATCACAGGATTCAGAGACATGTCTTATTATAAGTGGAGCAAGCTAATCTCTACCAAAGTCCAACTTCCCTGTTGAGGAGAACTTGAGAGTTGGCTGAGGCTGAAGTGAGGCAAGGGCCAGCTCTTACTTCGTTCACCTCAAACCTCACATTTCTTCACAGGTAAGCAACACTCGCTCCCCTCAGTGGCCTCCAGAGGATGTCTCCATACCTTTCTTTTTTTCCTTCTTTGATGGTGCTTTCGGTGCAGCCTGTGGGTCAGGCTGCCCGTTAGTTGTGCTTGTCTCTACTTCGTTAGACATGACAAGAAGGCAGACAGCGAACTCCAGCACCAGCAGACACGGAGTGACACCAGGCGATCCCCGAGGTCTCAAATGAACATAACCTACGACAGACACCTGTGGGCAGAGTTTAGAGGCATCATGAGATCGTAACACAGCAGACCCAGACGGTATGCTACTAGGCTTGCGACTCGTGATTTGCAGACTAATTTTGTTATTTCTCCCCTATTGGACTGAACTCTGAAGAGGAGCGGGTAGGACTGTTTCCTCTGTAGTTTCCAAAAGGGAAAGAGGGTGTTTACGAGGTTTTTCTTTAAGAATTGATATCTGGTAACATTTAATGATTACCTACCTAAGTAGTTTGTATTGGAATTGTGGCGTAAAAATCTAGTGTTAAAGGTAGGGATCAAAACATGTCACGGATACAAAAATAAGATTTCCTAGCAAAATACAAATACATTGGATGCTGAGTCTGAGATGATCGTGATTGGCATCTGAAATTGGACATTATAAATTCTGCTTCAAAAATTCATTTAATTGTAAAGGCAATGTCAAGAATAGAGTTAAAAATTTTATCTTATTCCCATTGACAAATATATATTTTTGACATGTTGTGATTCTGCATATGATTTCCAGGGCTATCTAAGCCCTATACAGGACAACGATTTTTGACATTAACATTTACAGGTATCAGGGGAAGAATGAGTTTATGGGATGTCTGTGGTGCAATTCACTGAGTGGAAATACTTTTAGGCTATTATTGAGTATTATTCTCCTCAAGGCAGTGGTGCCATGTGTTCTCATAAGACTCCCTTATGTATCATGGCAGGTAAAAAGGGAAAAACTTAGAGTCACTGTAAGCACACAGAAGTGAACTAATGTTTCAAAAATGTTCTTTCACCTCCCAGGAGTCAAAGTTTCTACACAGCTTCTGAGAGAGCGTTAACTGTCTACATGGACTGAAGACCAGAGGGAAGCAGGCATTCATAGTTTTATAAACCTGTTAAGACCACCCATGGACTGGCATACTCCTTCCACCCCAAAAAACTCTCTTAATTCTCTTTTTAAAGCACCCATTTATTTGAACTTTTTATTTTTTTAAGATTTTATTTATTTATTTAAGAGAGAGAGAGAGAGTACAAGTGTGGGGGGGGTGGCAGAGGGAGAGGGACAAGCAGACTCCCCACTGAGCAGGGAGCCCGATGTGGGGCTTGATCCTAGGACCCTGAGATCATGACCTGAGCCGAAGGCATATGCTTAATCGACTGAGCCACCCAGGCTCCCTATTTGAGCTTTTTAAATCCAAGGATCAAGTCTGCCACATGGAAATGTATGTTATTATCTAGATATGTAAAGTGTAAAAAGTAAGTCTTAACATTTTTTGCTTCTGTCAGCTTACATTGCCCCTTCCTGGCTTCGTAAATGTCAACATGCTTTCCTCAAGTTGCATACTTTATATCTGCCCCCGTGAGTCTTTAAATGGTCTTTATAGTCTTAATAGTCTTGAAAAACACATATATACAGAAATCTATGTGTGATTAATATTATCTGAATTATTTAATTTGGAGATTTAGTAGTTAATTGTGCTCAAAGACACCTGACTGGTAGGCAGCCAGGGAGACAGTCTCTTTACAGGTGAAAGTCTTATGCAGCAGAGGACTCAAAGCCCTATTTACTCAAGATTTAGTTGGGTGCCAGGTGCTAGTAGCCTTTTATGTGTTTTAACTACAAAAAATTCAGAGTAACCCCACGAGTATTATGATATAGTATTATTTCAGTTTTTCAGAGGGAAAGCCAAGGCACAGGGGTTTTAAATTATACAGCTGCTAAGTGGTAAAACCTGGTCTAACCCAGGCTGTCTGGCCCCAAGCCAGAGTTTCTCACGTGTTACACTGATGGATCTCCTCTGAGAAACCTCATACTAGCTACAGAGATGCTCTATTACACACATATAGTCACCCTTAAAAATATATGTCCAAAATTCTAAACCTTGAACCTTTGAATGTGGCCTTATTTGGGAAAAAGGTTTTTGTAATTGTCATTAAGGATCTTGAGTTGGGGTCATCCTGGGTTTGGGAGGGTCCTAAATCCTATAACAGATGTCCTTATAAAAGAAGGGCAAAGGGAGATTTGAGACAAAGAGCCACACAAAGGAGAAGGTAATGTGAATACACAAGTGAAAACTGGTTTGACATATCTACAAACCGGGAATGCCAAGGATTGCAAATGTCCACCAGAAGCTGGGAGAGAAGCACAGAACAGGTTCTCCTTCAGAGCCTCCAGAAGGAACAAACACTATTGACATCTTGATTTTGGGCTTCTGACCTCAAGACTGAGAGAGAATAGGTTTCTGTGTTTGAAGTCGACTAGTTTTTGGTGATTTGTTATGGCCACCCTAGGACACTAATACAACACCTCTATTTTGTATGCCTTGACTGATTTTTTTTTTTTTTAAGATTTTATTTATTTATTTGAGACAGAGAGCATGAGAGGGAGGAGGGTCAGAGGGAGAAGCAGACTCCCTGCCGAGCAGGGAGCCCGAAGCGGGACTCGATCCCGGGACTCCAGGATCATGACCTGAGCCGAAGGCAGTCGCTTAACCAACTGAGCCACCCAGGTGCCCTGCCTTGATTGATTTCAGTGGTTCCCAAGATTTGTTTCCTGGTGACACGATAAATCTCCTAGTCATAGCCACACTTCCAATTTCAGTAAGCTAATAATTATTTTCTTAATTTCAGAGAATTTATTCCAATTTTAGAGGATATTTGCCCATGTTAACAACATCAGGAGGTGACACTAAGCTCTGACCTAAGGAGATACAAGGACATGCATCCTCCTGCATCCTCACCTTCTCTCCACTGGGCCCTCTCCTTTATAAGTTGCTCAGATCTCATCTCAGAAATAAGGAAAACACTTCCCTATAACCCTCTAATCATCATCTCATGATCATTTCACGATTAAACATTTAAACTTGACAGTCTGCTACCCTCTCCTTTTTCATATTCCCTTCCTCTCAAAGGACTTGTTCATCTCAACACTACTCTCAGAAACTCAACTACAACTGCTGATGGGTGTCCTGACCAAATCCAATTACTTTACTGGTCAGCCTTTTGGGGTTATTTGGCTGTATGCATCAGACACCTATCCCCTTTCATGAGCCTTTTCCCTCCCTACCTTTTGCTCCCATAACAAACTCGATGCTCCCGTCCATGGCTTGCGTTTTCTGTATTGGAATGATCTGGATTCTTTTTTTTAATGATGAAGTTCTTCTAAATTTTAGAATAACATTGAAGCTTTCCTGCTTGGTCTTGTGGTGGTTTCCCTTGAGTTAGGACAAAGATTTAGATGTTTTTTGTTTTGTTTGTGAGATTCTTAAATATTCTGCCCCTTCTTATCTTCAATCTTCTTTCCTTTCACTTTTGTATAGCAACCTCAAGTTTTTCATTTCTTTCAGAGCATTATTTGCTTTTTGACTCTTTACCTTTTCAACTATGCCATTGGAATTGTTTTAAAGGTATTTGGTATCCCTTAATTATATCCTTCCACTGTTTAGGAATGAGCAGTTATAAGGGGCAAGGAAGAAAAAAAAAATAATAGAGAGAAAATGTTTCTTTAGCATGAATTCCCTGAAGAAAATGCACATCTATATCAGGTTGCAACAACCAAAGGTAGGTCTGCACTGCAGGCCATGCCATTTAAAACGTATCCTTGTTCTCTGAAATGATCAGAGAGTAGACTCTCCTCAAAAGCCCCAAGACTCAGAGATAAACTCCTTTATAAAGAAATGTTAAAGAGGTTTTTTGAAAGATTTTAGTAAAAGCATTTTTCCAGTATCCCATATACCAGACTGATAAACATTTACCTTTCTCCCAAGGTTAAAAGAGCAAATCTTCCCCATCACAGACTTTCCAAATGTCCAAGCTACCATCTGACATACAGTAGATGGAGGAAGTCTAGCTTCTAGACTCAGGTTCCTCTGTAGAGAATAATCAACTTAAACATGTAAAAGCTCAAATGCATAATTCTTCTAACAGTGTTACAGAATTATCCATTGTTCTCATAAAACCTTCAGCAGGTTTTATAATAAATTGTTTTTGGAAAGGGTTTGGACCTGGAAAAGGGATCTGGGGGCCAAAAGGTGCCCTATTATTTTCTTTGATTACTTTCCCAAATTAGGGGCAGTTTTTTAAAAAAAATTATCTAGATTGCATTAATCTCTGTGTTCTGTTTTAAAGTTCTAGTAAGGTAAAAGGTGTTCATAAGGCGGGAGAAGTGGATGTAGGACATCCAGAAAGCCTTCTTATTCCTTGGGTTTAGTCACATTAACTCTCCTGACCAAAAACCACAAAATTAATCAGGGAACACATGAAAGGGGTGTTTTCATAAAGCAGGGATTACAAATTAAAGCTCAAAAACATATTCAAAGGGTCACATAAACAGCTCCCCATCTAAACCTAGCTGGTTCTTCTTCCTAGTGGTGGGCTGTTTCCTGTGTCAGAAACTCAAGGAGAGGAATAAAAAGGCACAGCTGGAAAGAGAGGAAGCTCTGAAGCTATTGTAGATTCTTGACTCTTTCTTAAGGCCTAATATAGAACAACAAGTTGGGAAAGAAACTTTGCTAAGTCAAGAAAATTAGCTCCCCTTTGAGCACAGATACATAACTTGGATTCTGGACTTAACACAAACCTCCCTGAAAGAATGCAGGAACTTTCCCTTTCCATGGCACAAGAATCAGATGACTAGAAGAGATTTTGGAGCTTGCAACATCTTTTTTTCAGTTTCTGAGAAGGTTCTGAGAAATGTATACCAGAAGACTGCTTGAGTCATCTTATGACAAGTATATCCCTTGCACAAGAAAAAAAAAAATCTGCTAGTTTGTTTAGCCCTTAAAGTGGATTCATGCAAGACATCTAGTATTTAGAACCTGGAATATACCAAGTATAGGGATTAATGTGTATAGGGAGAAGTTTGGCTGGCACCTCCTTATTCTTGCTGGCACCCTTTCCTTCAGTAGGATTGTGTGGGTATCAGCAGTGCTAGTATTTAATGATTCCAGGGTTCTCAACAATATCCTGACACATGTGTCCCCCCTCTCTCCCAGGCAATCTTCCTACCCTTATTATACACAGCAGAGAGAAATTTGCTTGGTCAGTCTCAAAATGCTGGTAAAAGGAATAACTTAAGGACTTACTTAATGGTAGCCCCATTCCACAAATGGTAGAGAATCTGTTATTATGCTAAGGAGGAGGGGACAAACACTTTACCTACCAAGCCCTTGAAACACTTACCTTGACAGCTCTGTGAAATAAAATGGGTCTATTTTATGAGTAAGTTAAGGGACTCAGTAAGACAAAATCAAATCAATCATTAATAAGTCGTTAGGCTCAAAATTAAACATGATCTGCGTTCCCTTGTCTCCTATAGAAGCTGGTGGCTCTTATCTTTTTGAAAAAAATCACACTGATTCTAACCTATGTTTTCTAAGCTGCTTTTAAAGTCCTCATCCCACTGACTTGAACATACCAGTTAACTTTTCAGAAAGAGTCACATAAAATGGACACAGGAAAGAGTGATAAGAAGAGTCATGAACAAAGCAACATAAACATCTTTGCTAGAGTGTCCAGTACTTTGTACTTGTCAGAAAATATGTTCCCTTGTCCTTTGGAACTTTATGTCTGTCTCAGTTGAGGTACTGCATTAGGACACGTGAAATATTAACCTCTAAGGCAGATGTCGGAGTCCAAGAGGGCAGCAAGCTGCCTTCACCACTATTTCCCAAGTAACCTTTTGAGAATAAGGGATGTTGCCAGAAATGATACAGCGAAATTAAACTTTCTGATACTTGGTGTAAAGCCTTTCTCCTCTAAACTGTTTGGAATCTTATGCTTTTAGGGAAGGCTTACTCTATTCAGCAAAGGCCCAGTGCAACAGACAGGAAGATTTTTGCAACCTGTTTAATTGGGGAAATGAGACCATGTTAATGCACCCTGAAAAGGAATCCTTAGGAGATTTTCTTGTAAGTGTCAGCACTTAAAAGAAAAGGTGGGGGCCTCAGGAACAAAACACGCCTGAGTCAAGGAGATCTACACCAGTTATGCATTGACAGAGAGCGTTCTTCATTGCTATGAACCCTTGGAAAGCATGCTCTAGGACCTAAAGGACTGAACCGAGAAGCTTTTCCCTGTCTTTGGAACCAAGTCAGACCAAGAGTGCCCCAAACAGTTAATTTTAGGTAGACGTAGAACAGCAGAACTGCTAAGGGTTGAGGCTTGGGCGGGTCTTACACACTTTTGCCATTTCCTAGCTCTGCACCTCAAGGCAACTTATCTAATAGTCACGTATGTAAAATGGGAATACAGTTTGCAGAGTTGTTACCAGAAGCCTCACAGCCTACTGTACAGAAAGTGCTCAATGAAAGGTGGCTGTGATGAAATCAAAGCTGTGTCTCACACGCTGTGTCCTGTGTGGTCTTATGTTGCATCCAACATTGCTTTTCCACAGCAATTGTTTAAACAATTTCAGAACAACGAGGACCAACAAGTAAACAGCTAGCAAGGACACACAGAGAAGGATGTAGTGCTTTAACCAATAAGGCCCAGGTGAAAAAGTGAGAGTGTTTGCCAGTGGTAGAGCCCCTCCTATTCAACTCTGGCTTCTGAATCTACTCCGAGCCACCCAGAGACTCTGAGTCAAATCCAAGCCTACATCATTACCATTGGCAGTTTAGAGGGTCTACCTCATATCACCCGGGGAATTTTTTACTGGAGAGCTCCTAAAAAGATGTCCATGCTACACGCAGATCGATTAGATCCCAATCTCTGGAGCAAGAGACACAGACTCCAATATATCTTAAAGATTCCCAGGTAATTCTAATGTACCAACAAGTCTGAGTTCCAACCATCTACTTCCATGATGACCCTTTGTCCCCTTAAAGAAATACCAAGTGGTTAGACTTTGAGCTGGAAGAAACCTAGGGAATCATCAGTCACACCCTTTCATTACTAAAGATTAGGAAACTGAGGGCAAGAAAGAATGTGTAACTTGTCTATCATTAAACAGCTGGTTGGGATGGAGCTGGTGTCAAGAGAAATCTAGATCCTAACATGAGGCTCTACTGTCCTCTTCCTAGAGATTATATGTGTCACTTTTTAAAAACCATTTTTTAAGAAGACTGTGCTAAACCCATTATGTACAGACTGAACCAAGAGTACGTTCCATGTAGTAGACAGAGCAAGCACAGAACAGGAAGATAGCCTAGCAGAATTTAATTTTATAGATGTTTTCTGAACCAAAACAGAAAAAGGACTTTATGTGATCTAATCACACATTGTCACTGGATTCTTCTTTTACCTAGGAAGCTGGAGTCCTTTTTGGTGAAACTGGCTTATTAATGTTGATTTGGCTGCTTGGAAGAAACTTTTGGCTAGGCTTGAGTTGCAGCTCACAGATCAAAGAATTCAAATTCATTTTAGTACATTCTCTACCGTTCAGTGTGTGGCCTTTTCTTTTCCTTTTTTTTTTAAGCATGACAGGAAGTTTGACTTCTTGCGTTGGCAACTTTCAATATTTTTGACTCATTATGCCCTCTCTTAATTTTTGTACGCACCACACCCATTTTGTTTTTAAAATAAGTTATTAGGAATATCTCCTACTGGAGCCTAAAAAATAGTCATCATAATAAATAGCGTTTGGGAGAGCTTAAGCTTTAAAAGAGAGCTTAATGCTATCCAGATGAGGGTCCATTCTCTAGACTGGGCAATGCAAGCTGTTCACTAGGAATGTCTGAAATTGTTCACAAGTTGAACTGAAGTATTAAGTTTACGCTCAATTTTACAATCATATTACTCAGTTGTTTCAGTACAATGACTATTCAGTTAGAGTACTTAAGTCTTTAGAGTCAGAAAAAGAAGAAAGTGTGAATTCATAATCAAAGTATGCTCTTGCCTCTTGGGAAAGCTGGGTACAAGTTAGTATGCTGGCATGAACAAAGACATGCACAGAGCGCTGAGTCTAGACCCTTCTTTACACTTCTTCAACTCTAAAAAAGACTATAGCGTTGGAATATCCCTGTGGTCTTTTGACCATGTGGAATTCTTGTGCACATGGACAAACGAGGCTTGGAATTGCGTTAATTGACATGAGAGAGTATACCTATCTCAACTGTAACATCCCAGGCAATCCTTCCACCCCAGTTCTTGAGCATCACCTCCTCTAGCTTAGACCGAACACAGAGGAAAAACGGGAATCTGACTTTATCCTTTAACTCACTTCTACAAAGGGAAGGAAGTGACATTGAAAGTTCAGAGATTTGAAAATCATGTTTCTGCCATTGTTTTACATTGCTGGCATTGGATCATTTGGGTTATACTCTACCATGGTGCCCTTGGCCCCAGTAACCATCTGGACATGGCTCAACTAGCTATGTTACGTGTGCTCTGTATATCTCAAGTGAGCTGGGCAGGGCAATGCAGCAGACACAACTTGACATGGAAAAGAGAATGGGAGATTTCTGGTCTAGTGTACATTGTGCTTCAGCCTGCATTTATCAGAGCGCCGCATTTGGGGATGCCTGGGCCCTGGTTCCCCTAACAATGTGGTATTTGTTTCCTTATCTGCTCTTGTCTCATTTGTACTTACACCTCAGGAGCCATGTGGGGGAGAGAGATGGGCAAGGTAATGACTGCATCCTTGAGTCAAGTTTATAATATTAAGTACCAACTTGAACCACCTTATTAGCTGTTGCTTTTTCTATTAGAGAGCTATCAAGTCACCTATGGAAGAAGCCATGAGTGATTCCCATTCATTCTGAGGAAAATCTATTTGGAATTCATTGTTCTGGGAGAGAGAATAATATGGCTTTTTGTGGGGGCCATACACCTTGGGCTTTAGGCTCAAAGGTAGCTGGCAATATGGTGGGCCAATCTGTAGAGCAAGCCAAGACATTTTTGGGAAATGGCCAATGGACCAAAGTGGTCAACATGGGGCAGATGTGTGTGTTTGGGGGTAGGGATGAAGGGAAAACTCTTTATGGCTGAGGAATGCGTATTCAGTGAGTAGTCTACACTAAAGACCTGGGCTGAAATGTCAGGGTTCCCACCTAACCCAGCCAAGAAGATACTTCCACACCAAGGGCTTGCTTCAGTGGAGAAAACCTGGCATGTTTTGGTGGTGGCACAGTAGCCTGCACCAAGGGGCTGTCATAAGGCTGGGGACACCATGCTGAAGTGACAGTGACAGAAAGGGACCGTTGTGGAGTTTGCTATTTTAAGTTATGAAGTGATAGTAACCAGAAAGTATGCTGAAAAAACATGTGGAAGGAATAAGATTTTTAAAAGCTGAAGTGTTGATAGATAATTGGAATGGGCAAATGGAATAAATCAGCTTTAAAATTTGAATTTAGAAGAACTCAGTTGTGTACTATTAAATGGGAAAGTAGGATACTATATTTCAGTCTGCTTTCCTCTCATCCTAAAGCCAAGGGAAGAGGGTATTCTAAAGAACGAACAACTTGCATGAACAATTTTAGGGTTTTAAATATAAAAAAAATACCACTGCTAACATGGAAGCCTCTAGAAATTTTCTATTTCAGAGCCTTTGGGGCAGTGATTTGAGGAGAAGCATTATGCAACTGGTACAAAAACACAGTAAACATATGATTTTTACTTTGAATTTGGCATTTAAATGTATAACAGGTATTATGCTTGACCCTTGCAGGAAAAAAGTAGCCCAAAAGCTAATGAACTGGGGTGAGGGAAAAGGACTGTCATTGTACCATTTGATTCCTAGGCCAATACACTGACACTATTCATACCTTTTTCAACAGTCTTCCCTCACATATACGTATACTTACCCAAACTGACCAGCAAGTATTTCATTTTTTTCAAGTCTAGTCTTGCCGAGTTAGGTTAGCTACCGAAATGAAAGCCAATTTTAAAATAAACCATAGAAATGAATCTTAGTTTGTGTCCTAGAACACACATCAAGTTGTGCTTTCTTGTTCCCATATGAAATAATCCTGAATTAAGTCAAAATGGGTGTACAGCATATCTAGCATGTGGACATCAGGATACAATAGTTTTTTTTTTTCATTTGAGCCCTTCACCTATGATACTTACGCATATAAATCCTAATCGTTAAACACAGTCCACTTTCTACTCTAGTACCGTTTTAATAGTCATCTTGAAAGTCTACGTGGACGTTAGAAGAGCTAAAGAAGGCATGTTATTTAGAACCATCTGCATTTTAAACATCAGTAAGAATGAAGAGCCACGGACTCTAGTAGAATTATTTTATGATCTACTACAGCAGAGCACTTTAAAAGCAAGCAGGTAATCTTAAACTTTTCCTCTTCCAAGGCAAGAAACATTGCCTGATATTCGGTTTCTTCTTTAATAGCCTGGCTGAATTATATTAAATCCCAATGTGGTTTTCCTTTTCAGGCAGAGGCCCACATTTATATAATCCTCAAAGCCAGTGTTTGAGTGTTTCTGTACCTTTCCACAACTCATGTTTCAGAGACAAGCTGTGTTTTGAAGAGCTTAAAGGAACGAGAATCCAGCTGCCTTGTACCATCAGCACAGAAGAGTCAAACCGTGGTGTGTGTCATAATTGTATATGGACAGGCGGGACTTCTTTTTCTGTGTCTGTACATAGACAAAACTATGAAAAAAAGTTCATATAGCTATGTAGACACAACACAACATCAGTTTAAGTTATCTTACCCTAATATGTTATCTCTGGGTTCTAGGTGGCCTTTCCAGGAGAATATGTCCTTTGTTTTAGGGTCCAACACACCCTTAGAGTTGGCATTAACCTTCCACGAGAAACCTGCCATTGGCTCACATTTCCACGTCTGATAGGATCTTTTCTAGTTGGGCCAGATATCCACCTCTGACAGGGCATTTGCGCTTCATCTCTAAGAATGATGGTGGCCTTGCTAACCTCCATGGTTAAGAATATATATGTTTTTAAAACTACTTTTTGTTATCTGTGTGCTTGATATATCAATTACCATTTTATGGGTGGTTCTTCATAACTTAGCTGATTTCCCTTAGAAAAGACTTGGTTGCTTTTAAATAAGATGAAGACAAAAAGAGTCAATTACAAAATAAAAAGAGACTTTCTATTTATTTGTCAAATTTCAGGTCTGCATAGTACCAGCAACCTGATAACCAGCCCTCTCCCCTCTGGATACCAGTGCTCTACCGCACTGAAGTTTACAAAGTTCCAGAATGCTATCTAAAAGGCCAGGGAACTCTTCTGGGAGAAATAAGAATACAGGCTCATTTGCTTATTTCTTGGTTGCTGACCAAATTAGATAGGTTAACAGATAAGAAATCCCTAGGTAACTTCAGTTTCTGGTAGACAAGGAGAAAGGTGAATCTGCCAACTTGTTTTCTCGCTTCTTGAGGTGATATACTAAAACTACCCAAGTGTGGAAAATTTAGGTGGCAGGATCCAAAAAAGGTCCTGAAATAGCTAGACTACCTGCTTGGAAACTGTGTATATCTACAAATACTCCAAGAAGCTGCTAAAGAGTAAGCACAAGACGGCAAAAATGCACACGTACCGTCGAGCTAAAGTTCGCACTCTGTCATTATTCTTTCATCTTTTCGGAAATGGTATTGGACCAAGTAAGTAGTGCTAATAAATAAGTGCATTTTAAGGTAGTACATTAACCCATGCTAAAGGAGGCAGATTTGGGATTTTAGCTGCTGCACAGTTGAAGGAACTACATCAAACAATAAATGATCCCACTGTATTGAAATATCTGCATAAGGTCTTTGCGCAGCACAGATAGATGAGCATAGGAAGTTCCAATTGCAATTAGAAAGCCTACCGCTTAATGTCAGACTTTTGCTTATAAAGTCTAAGCACGTGAGACAGGTTTTGTTTCATGAACTCTATAAATCTAAGTAAATGTAACCAAAATTATGCCTGTTAGAATCATGTAAGTCATCACCTCCCTTCCACAAAAGCAGCTAGATATCTACCTTAGGAATCATGAAGCACAGTCAGCAAGTTTGGAAAAGTAATTCAAAGAGTCTTGTATCTACTAGAACCTTCGGGAAAAAGCCACCCCTATGTGGTCCCAAACATTAAACAATGTTCCCAATCCAAGAAGGCTTCAGACAGTCAATTTCCATACTACCTTTGGCAAGTCATTGAAGTGACTTCCACCAATAAGATTAAAATGGATGGTGGTGTTTCAGAGAACTAAGTGTACTTACAAAATGAAGACACAACTTACTCATCTTCTTCCTTAGTTATAGTAATCAAAGAACACAAGGAAAAGACCTCGAATATCACCTTAATCTACAGATTTAAAGAAAAGTTTACTCTAGGAATTAAAAAGTGACTTTGAAGATTTTCTAGCTTACATATTCTACTGGGTTGCTTTCTTACATCATCTTTTCTGACATTTAAATCATTACAGGGCTGGGGGAAGGGACAAAAAATCAAGTTGTTTTGATTTGCTGCATAAAAACAGGATACCTAAGAAAGTTATCCTGGTTATGTCATTAGACAACATTTCCAAACGCTTGAGTCTTGAATATTTCATTTACTTTTTTTTTTTCTTTTTAAGATAAGCTCCTGAGGTGGCATTAACCCCTGACTTCGAGGAACCTTAGAAAAGTGCTATTTTTTCCCCAAACACAGTATGATTTTGTTTGTTTCACTTTTGATCTAGTTATTATTTGATCTAGTTACTATTCTAGATACTATTGATCTAGTTATTATATTAAAATACAAGATTGAAGAAGTAATTAGTGTCTTAACTTTATATTTATGTGAAGTAATAGTCAATGTAATATGCTGTTTCTTATAAACCTCTACTGCTAGCCTGATAAACAACTCAGTTTGGATATTTTAAAAGGCAATAAATAAATTAACTAAACAAGTCATCAATTCATATAGTGCCAAAGGAATTGCTACTTCCCCAAAGGGGCTTAACTTATTTGAGATGATAAATTTATATACTAGGACAATCTAGTTTTTCTGGTTTTCTAGACTATAAAGACTCATTTATTGGATCTATCTCTGTGTCCTTTAAAATGTGTTATTCAAAATCATTTCCAGCTGCAGATAGCTTCCGTGTGAATCTAATGCTGGTTAACCCTCTACTCCTGCCATGTTAAATGAATATGATTTAAGTTAAGAGCGAGATTACTACTATCTAATAGTTATGCTAAAAACTTCTGAAGTATATTCTGTTTTCAATTTATCAGAGCTTTGACTAGACATTGTGTCAAGTGTTTTTCCTTTGCATTAAGTTATTACTCATATACCTGCCTAGCACTCAGAGACCCAAGGATCCTTTAAACCTTTTTTTTAAAGCAAGAAGTTGGTAAAAAAAAAACACACAAAAATCTGACTTACCACAGGAGACTTTCCCAGAATGAGCAGATGGAATGAGAATTCTTCCTTCTCCCAGGCCTCTTAAATGCACACCATCTGTATTTGGCATTTTTTAAGATGATAAAACATGGGCGTGCTACTTGCGTCTATAGTTCTAGCATAAGATGAACTAGCAGCAACGATTGCTTATCACACGCCACTTTGCTGGGCTTTCACCGAGACCTCCCAGTCCATTATGAGATATTCCTATTTTTATTGAACTACAAAAAGGCTTCTGGTTAGCCTACACAGGAATGTCAACATCAATGACTCACTGTAAAGGAAGTTTCCCTGGTTCATAAGAAATGTAGTATTTAAGCAACATGTTCCATTAGCTTTTAGAGCAATCTCGTCTAGTCTCTGAACTAGTAATGACCTGTTGCAAAATTCTGTGCCTGCTAAGTAATTGACACTTAAATACTACGGCAACCGTGGGATGGATATAAGTGATTAGATTGGTGCTCCATGTGTAGCCTCTCTTTATTATCCCTATTATAGTCATTAAATAAATGTAACTCAAGCCGGTCCTAGAAGCTTTGGACAGATTCATGGTGGCATCTGCTATTTTCTGGTCTTAGAATAGTAGGCATTTTTAGCATCAGAGAATGTAATTAGATCATTCATTTCCTCAGCTGAACTCTATAGCCCTGTGCAAAGACAAGTCTTCTTTGAAAGCCACTATTAAGTTCCTAATCCAATCTTTATTAAAAAGACTCAATATTGTAGACAAGGAGGTTAAAACAAATCCTCAAAAAAACTAATGATCAAGCCCTTCTACACCCCACAGATGCCTTCTAGTGCAGCAAAGTCTGAAATTAGGAATGTTTATAGTTGTAACGTTTTTGTTTTGTTTTTTAAACTAGGATGCACTCGTTAACGAACTATAGAAACATGCAGATAATGAATCCACCAAAGAAAATAGTAAGAGAAACAACACCAAGGGACTAAATTTTCTTAGTCCCACTAACATAAGTAAAGTTCTACTTTTAGGGCTATCAGAAGTGGATGCGATTGAAATTTCTGAGGGTCAATCTCTTCAGTGTTGAGGTTCCCTTCCCTAAGTTCCATTCTACATTTGCACCTTCATCTAAGAAAGTCCCTTTTTTAAAAAGGTAAAAACAAATGCCTTTCCTTTTGACTCTGAAAAGCCTGTCATCTATCTCACACCGTGCCTAGCCAGAGTGACTACACAAAGGGGAAGTCATTGGCTACCCTAGATTTTGCCCTGAAATCATGCTATTAGAAGATTAAGAAGGCTTTTGAATACTGACAGCTTTTTTGAAAATTTCTTCTCCTTCTTCTTCTTATTTTATTCAGAGCATATGGGGTTTGGTGATTAATCTCTGTTCAAAACCACTGTAATTTAGAGATTGAAAATGAAGTTTACCCCCGAATGCAAGCTAATTCATGTAACAAATCTATGTCCCTAGCATGTGCCAGGCACTCTTCTAGAGCTTGTCAGTGAGCAAAATAAAGATCTATTCCTATGTAGGGTTTGCCCTCTAGCAGGGAAACACATAAAGGGATTACAGTCTTTCAGAAGGTGATATATGTCCTGGATAAAAAGAGAGCAGAGTGGATTGAAAGTACAGGGTTGGTGATGGCTTAAACAGGTTTCTTAGGAACACAGAAGGAATACCATATTTTTATGAGTTAAATTTATTGGATGTTTATTATATGCCAGGTGTGATGTGTGATGTATGATGCTAAACCTCTCTCATTTAATTCTCTGGGGGAAGTATCATCATCCCTACCTGACGGGAGAGAAGGTGAAGTACAAAAGTCAACCAACCCACTAAAAATCCCACAGGTCTAATACATACGCTCTTAACTCCTTTTTAAAGAATTATACAAGCAAAAAGAGAGAAATAACTCAGTTCTTCAGATTGGACGAATGTGAATTAGCCAGAAAACACTTTCAGGAAAGAGGAATTGATAGCAGTGAGTAAAGGATATTTATGTCAGCTTGGCTAGAATACAGGACCTTGCTGGGTGATACGAGGGGAAAAGGTGGAAAGTTGGGTCAAACTGGATTAGAGTGAATTTTCAGAGGTACATTTTGTCTAGACGGTACTGGGCAGACTTTGAGGTTTTGAGCAATGGTGTGGAGGCTGGGGTGGTGACAAATCTGGGTATGGACCATGGCATCAAAGAGTCACATCGCTTTGTAGTATGATCATTGCATGAACTTGCCACTGGGAGTGATTCAACACTGCTGGGTTTTTCATTTAAATACTTGGCTAATCTTTTGGAAACAAAGCCTTTTAATTGAAAGGTTAAGGTCTAACAATCTCAAATGTCAGATCCAAGGTTATCTAATCTTGTGAAACTATGATGCCCGGTGACCCTCAAACTTCAAAAAACCAAGTGTTCCAAAGGTGGCTTAAAAAAAAAAAATCAAAGGCCATTATGTCTTATAACCTTCATTCTAAGATCCATTTTACCCTAAACACAGAATTTCCATAATGTGAGTTTTCTAAAAGCTGATGTAAGTGAATTGGTATTTTGAAATATGACCACCTAAAGGAATATCCTTTATAAAAGGCAGCTACCGACTAAAATAGTCCACATCATTATAGCTCCTTGTTTGAAGCAAGATATATAGCATTTCCCCATTTTATATACGTTCTCCATATAACTTGAAAGACTAGGAAGGTCAGTACCAAGGAAATGCTGGTTAAGAAGGGAACGAGCAGGGGGAGAGATTTCTGCTTTTTATGCATTTAGAATAGTGATATTAGGGTGACATGTGCCTTTCTGCATTTTTTAAATTAAGTTCCTTAGAGACAAGCTAATTTGCCAGATAGCAATATTTAAAATGTAGGTAAATCTACAGTCTACCTTGGGCTAGAGATAGAATCATGAGGGTGCTTTAGAATTCAGTCATGTGAAATTAAACTCAAAAGCTAAGAGAACTCACAAAGTGAACACGCACACGTCTAAAACATATAGAATGCTGCTCACTGTAAACTTTGAACTATTGACTTGGACATCATTCATCATTCATTGATACTTGCCTCTCCAAAGTTATTGAGAAAAACTCCTGATATATTAAAAAATGAACAGTAAGTTTAGATCAAATGGTCACTAGGATTCGAAAAAAATCTTTAATGCTGGTTTTTTAAAACTTGGTCAGTGTATGGTCTGTTGTTGGTTTTTAGGCTGTTTTCCTTGGACCCAATGGGGTCTGTGGAACACTAATGAATTGGCAACCCAATTTAGGCATTTAAAAAGCCTAATGGATATCACATCCTTACCCATATTACAGTGGCATTATGCTAATTAAAAAAAAACCAGGTTTCTTTTGATTTTGGCAGAAATTGTGTTAAGTCAAAGGGATAACCTTAATTATCCAGTGCTTGAGCCGAAGTTTTCATTTATTTCTTCCATTTTTATTAGTTTTTTTTAAGGAAACAGTTTAGTGGCAACTTTAAAAAAAAGAAAGAGAAGGAGAATAAGAAGCTGTCCTTGGGTGAAGTATCAGGTTGAAAACTATCCACCACTACGATAATTACTAGCCAGGTGATTATACCCATCGGGTTAGATCGATGTATGAGCTATGATGAATACTCCATTGGTAGAAGTTAACCCAAGGACTTGAAAAGACCACACCATCTGGAGAGTTTCAGTAACAGCTTGCCTGCCTTTCTCAGGCCCTGAGCAGATATAAACTAGAGGAACATATGGGTGTTACTGATTATAAATAACCTTAAAAAAAAGGACTCACAACTGTTTTACTTATATCAATGGATGATAAGGTGAACTGAAGCTTCCCATTTTGCCCACTCTATAATAAATTACAGTCAATGTTGCAAACGAGAGCAGCTTGTCACTCATTCACTGGGCCATCTGGTTACTGGTTCTTGAACACCTACGGTGTGCCAAGTGCCGTGCTATGCTATATATACAGTGCAGAAAGAGATGGCCTCTGTTCTCAAGGGGCTTATGACACAGGCAGGGGAGAGAGAACAAGCACGTAATAGTCACAATCGGTGCGAAGTTGTTTAGAGGAAATGTTTCTGATTAGGGTAGAAAGCCTCATTGCCATTAATAATGTTTAATAAGAGCAAAATTAGTACTACTTCAAGGAATCCTATATTAATTGCTTTCTTATTTTTATCAACCATGAAAAGATGCAAATTTTGTCTTAAGGCCTTAATTACCCTCTTCAACAGACAGTTTTAAAATTATGACATTTACTTAAATCACTAATTAGATGAAGGATATTTACGTTCAATGTTTGGGAGTCTTCTATAACCATAGTACGATCTGGAAGAGCATCTTGTGATACATTCGGTTATTAAAGAACGTCAATGATGATTCCTGAAAAGTTTTCCAAATTTCTGAATCAACGTTATATCATAAACACCAGAAAGAAATGCTATGCTCACTTGGCGTTCGCAGTTTTATCGCTTCAGAAGGGCAAGCAATTCAGAGATGACATGAACCTCGGTATTCTAGAACCAAACACGTTCTGTGGCACTCTTACTTATCAGATCTTCTGAGTACAATGGTGCCACTTTCAGATCAGGCAAAACTACTGAATCACAGATTTTAATGAAGCAATATTATGAAAATGTAACCAGGGCCACTCCCCAAGATGGCATTGGTATTTAAGTGACATGGCCTACTTACAAGAGCATTAGAAAGGGAGTATCCAATAGCACCTGGTTAATGTCAGTCTTTAAAAAATTGGACTTTATTATCACTGCAAATAGGAAGCCTTTAAACAAGTGTTGGCTGCATGAAGTATAAAGAGTCCAGATCCTAAAACAGAACAGGGTTGCCTCCATTGTTACAAAGCTGCACATTTGTATCTCTATATGCTATCTGGAAACAGAACTACAGAATGTTTTTGGTACATGGATATGTCTAAAAGATCAATAACAGTACTGTCTGTAGTTTAGCATAAAACTAAGATTTTATCATAGACTGTTCACATGTCTACCGAATCTGGCAAACCTGTGACCCTCTATTTTCTAGAACTATCCTTTATGTCCACACCTCTCTCTCCACCAAAAATTTTTAAAAATTATTTTTAGTATTCCTCCCTAATCTTGCCTCATCGCCACCCCAAGTTCCTGTTTTCAAAAAAGTGATACTTTCTTGTATCATGTATCTTGTCCTTCATGATTCACCAACTCATATTACAGTGTTATTTTGGTATTTTCTGTACACATAACATAAGTACTTTTTAAGATATTTAGAATACTTGAAGTAAAGAAACTTTGTGGGAGAATTTTTCCTTCACCTTTTCAAAAAGGTCCAATGAGAATCTGAGTTGTAAGAAACTAGTTGTAACTGACCTACTTCTATGGTTGAATTCTTGTGGGAGTGCCCTATCAGACTTGATGGCCTTCCTGATTTTATATTAATCAGGTCTATCTATCTATCTATCTATCTATCTATCTATCTATCTATCTATCTGCCTATCTATGTATATTTAGAGAGAGAGAGAGAGAGAGAAACCCTTTCCCTAGAGAGGCTAATCTTTTCCATTTGCCCTGGACACACACACACACACACACTGTGCCTTCTTGTGTCGCGACCCTAGGCTGTAATACTTACTGCTTTCGCCTACGTGAATTCCTTCCCGTCATTCAAAGTCCACTCAAGGTGTGTTGCCTTAGGGGAGTCTTCACTGACCTCTCACCAGCCTACCATTTTTCTACTCTTGCCACGACCTATTGTTGCCCTCTGATTCATATAGAACTCTTTCCCCAGCTCAATGAAATTTTGAGGTCAGGTCCTACTTTTTGATACCCACATAGTTTGGTAAAGAGTAGTGCACTTACAGCATTAGGGGTAACACATATTTTCCATTTGCTCTGTAATATTGGCTTAGGCAAATCTTTTCTCTACGTTGCTGATTTGTCATGGAATACAGGTTTTTCTTCAACTGTTAAACGGTCTCTGCTCAAATTCATCCTGCCAATAGAGCTAGGAGAATTTATCTGAGTCAGAATTTTGTTTTCCTGATTTAACAAAGAGATCTACTGCATAACAAATACAGATTAAAGTTCTTGTCCTTATATTCAAGTCTCAGGGCAATCCATCTCTCCTTTCCAAATCCGTGTCTTCCCTCTCTGCCATCTGTACTTTCTCTTGGTCAAACTGGCCAGTCTGTATCTTTGCACGTGCACCTGCATAATTTGCTTATATGTTTCTGCCTAAGGATGCATTTTTCTTCTATCTGACTTCCACCAGTCTTTTAAAAGCTAAGTCCATTATCACACTGGTGTCCTTTTCTGGACCCTACCCACACCACTTCATTATAATAAAACCTTATGTTAGTTGAGTAGATGCCATTTTCTCTAAATTTCTTATAGGCAGTGATGGTTGGCATTTACGTGCCTGCTAGCAGGTGCCAGGTCAATATTATCATCCAACTTTCCATTACAGCCAACTTTCGTCATTGAGAATTTTAGACAAGCTGAATAAATCAGAAATCCCAAAGAACAAGTTAACAGGCAGTTAAACAAGCATCTATGTAACAAGAGACCCTTCCAAAGACAGCTTCAACATTGAATAAAATCAGCTTTTCAGTTGTTTGTCAATTGCCAATATGATGTTTCTGAAAAGCTTCAGTTATAGCTGAACCTTGGTCCAAGCAGAAATCAATATTAAATCTCCTTATTATCAACCAGCTGTGGATGGAAGAACCTATTGGATCAGTTATATATTTGTTTTCTACTTCAAAAGTGGGATTGCACTTACGATGTTTACCTTTAGAAGCAAAGGTTTAAAAGAAAAAAACCCAAACACAAAAACAAAAAATACCACCACTACCACCCAGTGTTAATGTAATTAAAGCACAGCTGAGACTTTCTTTTAAAGGACAAATATTTGAGCAACTACTCAGAAGCATACCATTCCCACTTCTGATCCTCTGATCTAGAGGTCAGTTGTATGTTTCCCATCTGGATTAACATTGTGCCCCAAAGCCAGACTGGCTCAGCATTCTTCTTATAACCTTGCTAGCCCTCTGACAGGTGTTGGAGCATATGACAACTAAATGATAATGGAAAGCGCTTTAGCATCTGCATTGCATATCATAGAAGATCAAAACAGGTTTGGACCCCTAATAGGACACTTAAAATATGGAAAATAAGTGAGGTCAATTGTGTGAAATGTTTAGAACAAGGAGGGCAGCTATATCCAATATGGACACATTTAGTGAAGCTTTCATCACTTTCCAGTTCTTTGAGTAGGGATTAACTCTAGATCTTAGGAGGACTGAATTGTCCTGCCCAGACGAGATTTAAGTGGTACTTTAAGAGTTAATATTTGTGGGCCTGTACTGGTTTATGAAGCATTGCCACATTCTCCTGCTTGACCCTCACATTTAATAGTTTCAAGGTGTGCAAGAAAGAAGGTCTTCTAATTTTTCAGCTGAAATGTGTTCCTCTCTAGATTTCAGCTTGCTGAAAGCTCACAAACAATTAAAGCAAGAGCCTTTTCCAAATATCAGACTAATTGTTACATTGAGAATTGTAGTTCTAAAGCAGGTGCATTTCTGAAGGAGCAGCTCTGAGAAAGAGAAAGCATTTTTTTATGGTTTCACCCTTAACTTTAACTTGGAGGCAACTCATTTTACTGATGGAGAAAATGAAGCTCAGACACGGTATCTCTTGTCTTAAATGGCAAAGTGAGTTGTGGACACAGTCATTTGCAGGTAAGAGTCTAAGCTCTTAACCACTAACCTATGTCACCTCCTCGAAACCAGAATTCCAATTCTCTAATTCTGGATCACACCCTTGTATTTTTCAGTCTAAGGTGTGATCTCTGCTAAACATCAGTCTCTGATTAACATCAGCCATTCTTGGGAATATTTTGCAAGGTGTGTGAGGCAATTAAGGGTCAGGGACATTGAGCAGCATGCCTAAGAAATGGCAGAGCTGTCATCCCAATGCAGGTCCAGAGTCTACATTCTTTGTTTCACGTGATGTAGACTTTCTTCTAGATTCCACTCACTAGGCGTTCTTCCATTGCCAGGCTAGCTACATAATCCACATAATAGGTACTTACTAAATACTCAGATAAACACCAAGATTCAAATCATAAAGATTCATGCTTGAATCCTGGCTCTCCCATCTAATGACATGACCTTGGGCAAGCTGATATGTAATGATCATGTTTGAGCTAAAAAATGGAGATATTTTTCCATCTTCAGTTATTTAAAGTGAAAGATAAATGGGAGAATGGAATGGTACTTTATAAACCATAAAGCTCTATAAGAACCAAGTGTAGTAGATTCATTTACCAATAAGGAGAAGGCTTCAACTGCACTCTGGGCATTGCATGAAAAACAAAATAAAAAGTTTTATAGGTTAGAGAAAACCATCTGGTTCATGGGTTCTAGTTTACTAGAATCTTTTTTAAAAGAAGTAACTGGGACAGTCTCCTAATAAATGGAGATTAATTAAGCTCTTAAAAAACCCAAAAGAGGAGAAAGGATTTGGAAGTAAGGTGATAATACAAAATAAGGAGTATATCGGTTTTCCTTGGATCAAGAAAACAATACTTGAGATAGTAGGAAAAATGTCAAGGTCTGTGCTTTTTCATCTTTTGCATCCTAAGATCCAGTTAAACTGAGCTATGTTTAAATGCTTTGCTTTATTATTTCCATGACTGTAGGAACGTACGTATTTTGTTATGCTTTCCACTGAACAACTGAATTATAAAACAAATGAATTGTGAAAGCTACTCTTAGATCATGTGGCGGGCTTGTTGAAATACAGCTGGATGAGCCCCACTGCTGGAGTTTGGCTCAGTGGATCTAAGATGGGGACCAAGAATTTGCATTTCTAACAAGTTCCCAGATGATGCCAGTGTTGCTAGTCTGGGGACCACACTCTGAGAACCACTATTTTAGATGAATTCTCTCTAGCTGTGAAATACACCTGAAAGTAACTAAGTGTCCAGTCTTGAAAGA
Source organism: Mirounga leonina (assembly GCF_011800145.1). Lineage (NCBI taxonomy): Eukaryota > Metazoa > Chordata > Mammalia > Carnivora > Phocidae > Mirounga > Mirounga leonina. The sequence continues at coordinate 4,646,514 of NW_023270871.1, forward strand.
CTGAATGAATTTGATTGTGAAATGAGAGCTTATGTGTTTCGTCTGTCACATAAAGATTTCAGTCTATTTCAGAGAAACACTGTGCATCAGGGAGAAATAGGGTAGCTTTTTACCCAGAGAAAATGTGAAACCACATATCCCTCCCCCAAATTTATTCCAGGTGGAACAGTATTTTTTTTTAAAGATTTTATTTATTTATTTGACAGAGAGAGACACAGCGAGAGAGGAAACACAAGCAGGGGAAGGGGGAGAGGGAGAAGCAAGGGACCCCAATGCGGGGCTCCATCCCAAGACTCTGGGATCATGACCTGAGCTGAAGGCAGACGCCACCCAGGCGCCCCTGAACAGTGTTTTAAATCTCACTTTTCCAGGATTGTTCTATTCTACCTGCTCCCTTACTCTGTGGTTACCTGAAAATTTAAGTGACAGCCCTCCTGCATTCTTTTTTTTTTAAATTTTTTATTGTTATGTTAATCACCATACATTCTGGTAACTTCCTTACAGCTGAACACTCAGCCTGCTGGGTTCACTCAGATTTCTTACTGGTTTAAGGCAGTTAAAGGTCACTTGCCTCTAGCTAGCTCGTATAAGTTACAGTAGCAGAGAAAAGCTGCCAGGCTTCTTTAATATTGAGGTAATAGCTTCTGTGTTCCTGAAATTTCATAAGCCTTCATGTTCTAAGAAATAGCAAGAGTTAGACAATTGAGTGTTAAGATTAAAATAAGTTGAGAAGAGGAAAAGGATGAGGTAGGTAGACAGGAGATTCTATCTCAATAAAAAAGTAACTTCCATTTTTAGATCAGGAAGCAATTTGTTCAGATTTTGCTCACTCTAGAGTGGCAGGCTTCCTTCCAGTGTAGAAGGATGCGGGAAGGGGAGTAACCATGGCAACCTGCCCAGCTACGTGGGCAAGCATAGGACGGGGCCGCACGCACTTGGAAGACTTTATTTCTAGCCCAGTCACTCAGTTTAGTATGGGTGGTCCCTCCTTTCCCACTTCCTTCTACTATAATGCTGACTTGGGGAAGAATGGCTCCCACTCCGTAGAGCGGAGGAGAGGGGGTGGAGACTTCAGTGAGACCAGAGGAGGTCAGCTTGACCAAAGCAAACTACAGGCTTCCAGGAGGAGAACACAGAGTAACTCCTTGTCTGTTCTAGCGTGAGCACAGCAAACACCCTGGCGTTGTTAATACTAAGTGCTTGAATGATTAGCAGTTTTCAGGTAGATGAGCAGTGCCCAATTTTGATGAAGAAATTCTCAACTCTGCCTTCAGTTTTCACAAAGACACATAATTCAGTTGTTCAGGGGGCAAAAATAAAACAAAACACCTACATTTCTAGGTCAGAGAGAACAGAGTATTCTAAGCATATTAGATTAACAATCTCCCCAACAAACTTGGGCTAGGTACTCTTATTCTCTCCAGATAAGGAAGCTTAAGAACAGAGGGGTTACGCAATTTGCCCGAGGTCACGTAAGCAACAGTGGTCTAGCTGGGATTTGAGTCAAGGCGGTAGGACTCACCCCACTACCTGGTTGTCCCAGGTGGGAGGCAGGAACTGGCATGAATTCTAGCCCTTTGTGTCCATCCTCGGCATCACCTGTTCCCTTCATCAAAAATAAGCATGGTTTTTGTAGAAGAGGAGACTGATGGCCCCCTCTCTGATTCACACGATGCAGTCAGGCTACGTTACCGTGAGTGAGGTGTCTGTGAAGCACAGCGAACTGCTGTCGCAGCTAGCTCACCTAGAGGGGACTTTGGCCCACCTCTGTGCAATTCAGTGGCATGGCTTCAACTTTAGAAGTACACGCAGCACCGGGGAGAATTTTAAAATGCCACACCCTATTACTCAGGTGTTTCTTATTGCCAGTGTATGTCTCGTTTTGATTCCTTGAGGAGGACAGAAAACCTGACGTGTTCGGTCTGTTAAGGGACACTCCCCCGCCAATCTGCTCTCAAGCCTTTCCATGGGGGGGAGGCATGTTCGGATGCCCATGAGGGCAAGTGGACACATGGGAGAGCTCAGTCTTCAGCAGCCTGCTCGAGCGTTTCAGCATCTTCACTTGTCTTTGAGAAAAGCATCAATTAAATCTCCAAGGCAGGAAAGATTGAGGGACAGAAACACATGATGCCTTCAAAACCATTCAGATAAAAAATATCAATGGTAGCAAGCTTAGGCTCACCGTAGAACTAGAAATGAAGCAGCATATACTTGCTGTGCCACCGAGAGCCCATGTATCCACAAAGCCTCCTGCTGGCCAGGAGACACCCAGCAAGGGATATGTCTTCCTGCTCTCTCAATCTTCAGATAATTGAGGCATGGCCAAGCAGGCCAATAAATATCACCTCCAACCATCTGGTCAGAAGTTTCTAGAAGTCCCTGTACCACCTTCATGCCAACAAGTGTCTTAAAAGAAATTCCCTCAATCCAAACAAGGTGACTAAGATCCAGTCAACCTTTTGAGTAAGACAAGAGAAAAACCTAATGCACAGGAATTTGGACTTTTAGTTGAATCTAAAACTGTCAAAAGTCTTGAGTGGAAATGCAGACTTTCCCTCAAAAGATTAGATAAGGCTTTTAACAAGTGCCATGCACGGCTCCCTTCCCTCTCCTAGCATCCTCAGGTAAAGATCCAATTGTGTCCAAAACCAGAATGCCAACAAGATAGGTGTCATGGGGGAGCCTGGGTGGCTCAGTCGGTTAAGCGTCTGCCTTCGGCTCAGGTCATGATCCCAGGGTCCTGGGATCGATCCTGCTTCTCCCTCTCCCTCTTCCTCTCTCCCTGCTCATGCTCTCTCTCTCTCTGTATCTCAAATGAATAAACAAAATTAAAAAAAAAAAAAAAGATAGGTGTCATGATTCAAAGGCGGAGGACATTCCACTAAGATCAATTGGTTCTGGTCATCCAGTAAAAATGTGTAGGAGGGTATAGCTTAAAGAAGAACTGGTTTCCAGGGCAGTTGTTTGGATAAGAAGGGACAGAGCAAAGAGTGGGCAGGGAAAGGGGAAGTTAAGTTATTCACCAACAGGGAAAAGAATCCAGTCTGCCTCAGGGGCAGACTGATGAGGAATTTAGAAGTAATCAGTCCCGGAAATACACATTGGAAAAGGCTACTAGAGCTCCTCCGTGCTTTCTCCAGCAGACTGTCCACATCGCACACTCCGTGTTGTATGAAGGGTGGCACCGAAAAGGTCCTTCCCCCAAAGGTTAAAGAGAGCTCAGTCCCAAATGCTTCTGAATTCTCAAGACAATAAACTTTCCTACGGTGTCATTGAGGCCTGTTTCCCTTCAAGGAGAGAGAGACAGAACCTGGGGTGGGAGGGGCACCAGGCCAGGGGAAAAGCAGCCTAATCATGGTCTGACTGTGGGTGTAAGAAGCACGCATGGAGTTGTTATAGACCCGGGAGATAAGCCATTTGGTAGCTGCAATGCTCCCCCATTCCCAGCTAGTTCCTCCCTCCCCAACAGCCAGTAGATGCTCCTGTGCGGGGAGCTAACCTCAAGCCTGTAAGGAAGATCAATTCTATATCCCATCAAAGCCATTCCGAGAGCCTTATCAGACATTTTTTTAAAGATTTTATTTATTTATTTGAGAGAGAGAGAATGAGAGACAGAGAGCATGAGAGGGAGGAGGGTCAGAGGGAGAAGCAGACTCCCTGCCGAGCAGGGAGCCCGATGCGGGACTCGATCCTGGAATCCTGGGACTCCAGGATCATGACCTGAGCCGAAGGCAGTCGCTTAACCAACTGAGCCACCCAGGCGCTCCCTTATCAGACATTTTGAAGGCATTTTTGTAGCTGCCTTCTTTCTTCAACCATTACTTCTGTTTGAGTTACTTCTGTCTTACCTCCTTCTCCCCCACTCCCCTGCTTTGCCTGATTAGGGCCAGAAATTTTTTTCATTAAGTCACTTTAGAGTGTAATAACATTTACTATTCATGAAGTCTCCCCTCCATAATTTTTAAGTCTTTCCATGTGTCTGGAAGCTTATTGCTGCTCTTCTCATTTTACAAGAGTGCCTGTCTTCCTTCCAAACACAAACTAAAAAGAAAGAGGAAAAGGTGGGGCGGGGGGAGGGTGGTTAAGGGTGTGGAGATAACATCCAGATTCTTTAAGTGCTTTTAATCCAGTTAAATTTCCCTTTGGACTCAAACAGCTCCCTGCTGACATTGACGGGGGACCGAATTCCAGGCTAGGAATTGAGTCAAGCAAGAGGAAAGGAAGCAGAGACGAATAACAGAGTCAGCTCTATGCTATGAAAACCGCTATGCTGACTGGGGCTCCATGGTTTTAACCCATTCATTTTTCCCCCCCTTTTCTAGAATTCTCACTTAATCTTTCCACCCAGTTTAGAGCGAGCAGGCCAACACCTTTTAAACGCTCCAGGGATTTAAGACAAGTTTGTTCAGTCTCTTGGGCAGATACTTTTTTAAGAATGCGGGTGTAAGACAAAGTTCACATTTTCATGCCACATGTTGTCAGTCATCAGGAACAAGGCTTCTCAGGGGCACAAACCGGGTCCCCAGCCTTTGTCACACGGCAAAAATAAACACCCCTGGAGGAGTTAATTAGGCGGTCAGCAGCCACACCAGCGTCCTACCAGGGTCGCCCGCAGAGCTTTTAAACAAGCGTGCGCGCGCGCGCGCGCACACACACACACACACAAAGGGAGGCGCTTGTGAAATGTCACAAGCTGGACATCTGCCGCCGACCCCAGAGGTAAATGCAGTCCCTGGAAGCCTTCCTCGGATGTCAGGCCACAAAGCCGCGGTTTCCCCAAGTACAGTCTCCTTTCTAAGATTCGCGCCCCCCGCCCGGGTCCCAGCGCTGCACCCCAAGGGGGAAAAAGCCAAGAGGGGAGGAGATGGCGAAAAATGGAGCCAAGGGGAGGAAGGACGGGAAAGCGACTCACGGCTAGCTAGCGCCTCCGCGAAGCGAGCATGACTTCCCGCCGCCGAGCCTCCAGGCTGCCGCGCAGCCGACACGGCGGGCCGCGCTTAAATAGCCGCCGGCCGGGGAGCCGGGGAGCCTCGGAGCCGCGCGGCCACTCCCGGCGAGATATGGTTCTAATCAGATGCTGGCAGCCGAGGACTCCCCAGGAATGCGCCGGGATGTTTTTGCTGCCTGGGCTTGGTAACTCCCCCTCAACGTGTCTGCCGAGTCTTCCAAACTTAACTGTTTATTAACCCGGGCCGCAGCCACGCAGAGCGCCCGGCTCCCCTCGCTCGCGAGCCCCGCCAGCGGGGGGCGATCGCAGGGCCGGGTTCCCCCCACCCCGGCCGCCGGCCCCGCGGAGGAGGGACGAGGGACGGTGCCGGTCGGAGCCCCGGCCGCCGCGAGCTGGGGACGCGGGGCAGGGGAGGGGGCAAATAAGGACAGGAAAGGGAAACTCCGCAGGAAAGGGGTGGGATCCACCCGACCTTCATTTCACAAATTCCTTCCCCGGATTGCCACTTCAGTGATGTGGCACACGAAAGTCATCCTAACCCGTTGGGGCCCTCGGAACAAAGGGCTGCCTTCACTCCTGACTTTTCTGGCAAGAGGCAACGGATCCCAGCTCGGATCTGCTGTTTCTCCAGGGGAAAGTGGGATTGCCCCTTTGCAGGCGTTGCTCATGCGGGTGCACTTAACTTGGTGGGAACTCTGTGTGTGTACAGGTAAAACATACTGTATTTATGGAAGAAATAAAATCCTGATAGACAGATAGAAAACAATACTCTGAAATCGATGTAAACAAAAACGTTCACCCCTATATAACCTATCGAAATAAGCCGTGCCTCTGGTACAAAGATTATGTACTGACTTCCCTTCCGGTATGTACATCCCTGTGTAGACACACAACACGACTAGGTACACTGATTTCCACAGTGTTGCCTCCACCTCTAGGAGAAATAGGCAACATGAGAAATAAAATATTTGAACATATTGACACGCAGGGCTCAGCAGAAGGCACTCCATAGCACAGCTTCGTGAACCTTCACAAACTGGGAATTCATTTTCTCCATATTTTAAAATCATGAACGATTGTACAATATCCCCAGAAACTCTGTCCCTTTTAAAGAATTTTGAAATTACTTTGCGAAAAGCATGTCTATGTTCCTTTTATTTATTTTTTTTTTTGAAGTTGGAGACAGTGTGTACTAAATGTGAACATGCCAAATTATGACTTGGATGAGAAGGGGTTATTGATTTTATTGAGTAAGCAACACACAGCAGATTTGCATTTTACCTCTGGAAACGGAGGGTTCAAATCAGGCTCATGGGACACCAAGGATGCATTTTGTGGTCCTAAGCCTAGCCCAACTGCAAAGCCGCTGTGTAATTTGGGGCAGCTCAGTGTGAGTGGCTCTCAAGTAGGTCAGGCTTGGGACTGCCTGGGAGCCGGGGGCGCAGAGTAGCACAACCCTGTGATGGAGAGTGCCACCTCTCCTGGCCTCTCCGATTTCTGCCACCTGTCTCATCCCCTCACACCTGAGGGTGCTGGGGTGGGGACAGTGGTGCTGACAGTTTTCAATGTTCCTCTGAGGTAATTTGCTATTATCAAAAAAAAAAAAGACTTCCTGTGAATGATAAGAGGTATGTAGACTTTAATCTTAGGACAGTATTTATAACATTTATGCAGAGAACTTTAATTCTGGTACATTTTAGGACATACTGCTTTAATTCTAAGACCCAGGAGTCCAGAAGGATGGTTGCACTTCCAAAGGCTGAAAAGCTGGACAAATGACAGCTCATTTCAGGCAAATAGAGGCATTGGCAATTTGGGGAAAAAAAAGGGGGTTTCTCTTTTAACCTCAATAGGTAATATTTTCTCACCTCAGAAGTGACCACCCAAACCTATTTATTTTTTAATCAAAAGACTGTTACTAGAAATGTTAACATATGTTTGCTCTACCACATGGAAGGGATATATCTAAGGAGCCAGAGGGAGAAAATGATTTCATCTGCAATGAGCTGGAGTTTCAAGGGAAGACTTTGATGAAAACAGTCCATTTATGAGCAGTGGGCTCACACATACAGCTTAAAATAGACAGCTCTGTCATTTTACACAGAAATCTTAAGAGTCGACAGCGGAGAACTCTGATTTGAAGAGTGTTTCTATATCTCTAGGGTGCTGATATTGCTTCTGGCAGTAATTCAGTGTCCTGCTCACATTAAGAAAAAAAAAAAAAAAGCATGAAAAGAAATTTAACTCTTTTTATCTCTGATGGAACACAGTTTCCTGTCCCATAGAAGTCATTCACTTTTCAGGAGGTCTAAAGTGAACATCATTGCAGTTGGAGAATCACACCCAATCCCACCCAGACATTAACCCTGCCTAAGCGGTCTTTTCTTATCACAATTGAAATTAATGTTTAGCACATTAAGGTGAGGAAAATTCAATGCAATGTTTGAAAAACTATGGTCCTTGCATGACTTTCTCTTGCACAAAACCTGCCTGTGAGGAAGGAAAAAAAAACACACAAAAAAACAACAAAAAAAAACTGACGACTGTGTTCCCAGCCCAGGAAAAGGGTAGTTAATCCCGTGATGGTTTGCTGAAGAATGCATGGTTTATTATTAAAGTAATCTCTTAAGATTTTCCTGGAATGTGCTTCCACAGCAACTCTGCCTGTGCGAGCTATCCTATGTGTGTGTCTTTTCTTCCATAATTAAGCTGGTTTTCCCCCCTTTAGCTCACAGACCTAAAGTGTTCTCTCTCCCTTCTCCAGCCCTTCTTCTGTCCCCCTCCCTACAGCTCCTGTCTCCCTTAAACATACCATTCTGAATCCTGCCATTTCCCATGAACTGTAAAGGGCACTTCGGATGTGGTCCTAGGGGACTCTCTGTGCACCTTGATGCCTTGCTGGACACTTCCAGATGTTCCCATCAAACAAGGACTGGTTCACGTTTGTGGATCTAGCAAGGTCGCAGCTTTTCTTCTTCCTCCTCAGTGTCATAAAAATAAATGAAGAAAATAGCTCTTGTTCCCAGAAAATGTTCTTTGATCTTGACTTACCATATTTACAGACACAGAAAAACTGACCCTATCGGATTTGGCTGTTGGCAAGGCATGACAAATGTTGGAGGTTTTTCCTATCTATCTAATCCATCTATCTAAAATATTTGGAGGGTAGTCTTATTGAAGGCAGGCTGTTTTTCTTTTGTTTTGTTGGTTGCACCTGCAAAGCACCTCAGAACTCAATACTTACTATTTGCCAGTGATGTGTATTAGTAAAACTCAAACGGTACTTCGAAAATTGGGATAAAGTGAAGGACATTTAAAAATTCAATATGGAAAATTTATATAAGTAATTGCATTTTGCTACCAATACAAACTTTTATAATGAGAAGTTGTAAAGGGGAAAAAGAATACTCATATGAACTACTGGTTAAAACATCTTATTTGGAAAGCAATTTGAAAAGAGTGGTTAAAAATAAAAATACATATAAACCTACAAAATATCAATATTAATTATTATTGTAGCCAACACTTACATAGTTCTATAGCCTATGAATAAGAATCTATCCCTAGAAATAAAGCAAAGATGCTTATCACTGCATTGTCCATAGAGTAGGAACCTGGGAATAAATTTTGTCTGTCAATAGGAGAATGATTGAATAAGTTATGATTCATCTGCACTGTGAAATCATATGCAATCATTTAAAAGAATAAATTAGAGTCAAGCCTTGTAATATGGAAGGATTTCTAGGGATAGATTCTTGAGAAAAACCAGATACAGAAAAACATGTAAAATATGGTTCTGTTTTGGTAATACGAAAAGCAACACCTATCCATATAAGTTTGAGTGTGTGTGTGTGTGAGTGTGTGTGCATAATTATAAGGGAGACTAGAGATTACTGGGAACCTCATGGAGATGAGAATAGACAGGAGAGGGAAGGGGGTAAGAGCTGTACAAAAAAGGAAAAGAAATTAAAATATTCTGTATGCAGATATATAGAGATCGCATTTGTGTATCTAATTGAAATGGTATATGCACAGGCTTGCATAATTTTTAAAAAATACACCAATTGATTTTAAGATAAGGGAAGAGAAGAGTTATAAAAGAAATCCATAAAATAGCTTTCACTGAGGTGTTTTCCTCAAGATCGTTCAAAAGTGAGTATTCATCAGTGTTCTCATGATCTAATTCGGCCGCTAGAACAATAGTTCTCAAACATTCATGCTCACAGCAGACATTCTGGGAGCTTGCTACAAGGGCGAATTCCTGGCCCCAGCCCGAGACCTGGACTGGAAAGGTGTGTAGGTGGGGGAGAGGGGCATGAAGTGCCTGGGAATCTATGTGCTTAACCAGCACTTCTGGGTGATTCAGATGCTGTAGTCCTGGGGACCGCACTTTGGGAAACACTGAGTTCTCCTGCAGTCAAGAGCATACTTATTCTGTTTTTCTCTGAGTGAGAAGAGCTCAGTGGGGAGGGAGCAGCTCAAGGATGATAGGAGGCAAGTGCCATTGGTCTTTAGACATTGGCTTTTCTCTCCCATTGGCTCTCTGCAGCTTCAGGCAGTGTCCTGGCTTTGATGGTGACTCTCTCCCTACCCTCTCCCCTGTCAAGACTTGTTTTCAGAGAAAGATCTGATATCAGCCATTTGCACTGACCTATACACAGGTATTTGCATTTCCAATCCTGTATCTTACTGAGGCACAATAGCCACACGTCTTTGTTAAAGAGATCTCAGTCATGAGTAAGAATAGGGACAGATCTTTTTCCTATTTGTGATCAGTTGGAGGCAATTGTCAACTCCACCATGCACCCAGCTTAAGGTTACCCAGAAAGAGAGAAGAATTATGTGACTTCCAGCTCCTGGGATGACCCTCTACTATCCCTGAAGTCATACTAGACCTTGGCTTCAAAGGGGCCATTGGAAAACTGAAACTGGATATTATGTACATGTTTACTTTTATGATATAGCAAAGGAAAGTGGGATTTAGGATCAGATCTGGGTGAAAGTCCTGGCTCCATCTCTTACTAACTGCAAGATTTAGGGCAAGTGGCCTAACTTCTCAAGGGCTCAGTTTCCTCATTTATCAAATGGGCATTCCCTGTCTTCGATTTTTGTTTTGGTTTTTGGTAGAAAACAAAGGAAATCATATTCAATGAGAAGAGTTTGAAGAATTTGAGACTATATGAATACTGTAAATTATGTTTAAATTATGGAAAAAATACATTACTAGAAAGGTGTTCTTGTCCTAAATTATTTCTATCAGCAAGAGAAGAAATACTGTCTAGTAAATCATGTGTTAGGTAACTATGCTCTTGTGGCTGTGGTGGACTTTCTTAAGGCTGACTTCTCATGTGGAACAGTCCTGGACGCTGATTTTCTAGCAGATTCGTGAGGATCACTGTAATGGATCAATTTCATCCTCTCAAAGAGAGCTGAGTCAATTTCTGCTGAAATGGGGACATTAAAAGGGGGGAAAGACAGAAAATTGGAAAAGGGGGACTGAAGCCCAGCCTCTTGTACTTTGGAGCTCTGTTGCTACTACCGAGAAGGTGCCTCGCTGTCCACAGACACTGAATTCAATCCAAAAATATTTCTACTCTGCTCCAACTATGGCCACGTGCTGTGCTGAGGCTGGCCAAACAGCCTCAGTTCTAAACCAGAACAGCCATCTGGGAATCAGGAAGGAATACTATTTTCCGTAGTCACTTAACGCTCAGGCTCAAAATCACTTCTTAATTAGAGAAGGGGGAGAATCCGTGTCTGGACTCCAGGGTAATTTAACTCCCCAGTTATTTGGAAGCTTATATGTGTGTGTGCCCATGCTTATGGCTTTTTCAGAGGCAGGGAACTGTAGATTTCACTGGATTATTAAAGGGCCCCGTGCCATTAAACAAGGTTACATTCCACTGTGCTATGGGTGCACAGCCACATTCTTCCCATCCATTTTTATCTGAGGATTTTATCTGAGTCTTTTGTACCAATCTGATATTTATCCTCACAACATTATTGTCAAACAGGTTAGGGCAAGTATTACTTTTCCTAAAGGTTAAGAAATGTAAGTGTAGAAACTTTGATTTGCTTCTGTTTATAGAGCTAGGGACAGAGCTAGAACTATTACTCAGCTCTCCTGAATGATCTAGAAGTTATGGCTCATGCAATCAGGGCCCAAACAGTATTATAGGGGTTACTGGCAACTCTTAGGGTTCACTGTATGCTGTCTGGATCTGTCCACACCTGGAAAAGAGTATCTATTGTTGAGTTGTGGATACTCCTTCATCTGCAGGAGACACTGCAAATGGAAGGACACCCAGAACAGGGTCCCTTGGACAGTGAGGGAATTTCCTGGGAACTGAGAACTACTGGGGGCTCTGCCAGCGTGACCTGACTGAATTGAGCATGTGTGGCGAAGGCAAGAGACTCCTTGGGCATATGAGGTGGGATAGGGAGAGAGATCTATGAATAGCAGAGCTCTTTCCAAATATCCAAAGACTTGTCCTGTGGGAAGTAGAGTAGCCTCCTCTCTTGGGCCACAGATGTAGAAGGGGATCCTGTGCTGGGTTGAGCAGTGTCTCTCCTCCCCAAGATTCCTGTCCGCATGGAACCTCAGACTAGGCCTTATTTGGAAATAAGGTCTATCTATGCACATGTAATTAGTTAAGATGAGGAAATACTGGATTTAATGAGACCTTACCTCCTTCAGTGAAGTCTTTTTATTTGCCTTGTGATGCTTTTTGGTCAGAATATTTTGACTTTTTATTATATGCTACTTTGCAGTTTGCACGACTCTGGAACAAGTATGTCTCCAAGTGTGAATCCGAGCTCCACAGCTTACCAGCTGTGTGATCTGAGGAAAGCTACTGAATTTCTCTTCTATAAAGTGAGGGAAATAATAGCATTTCCTTCATAGTGCCATTCTGAGGATTGAATAAGTTCATCTGTCTAAAGGACTTCAAGGAGCAGTTAGCACATGGTAGAGCACTGATGATAATGTGAATTTGTCTGAATATCTTAAAAGAATAATTTTTAAAATATTAAGTACATTTGAAAATAAGCTTACCCTAAACCTCAGAGATTTCACTTCTAAGTCAGCTTAGAGGAACTTCCATGCATTTCCCAAGAAATATGCCTCAGAATGCTTACGATAGCAAAAATTAGAAACAACTTAAGTGTCCATCAACAGGAGAACAGACAAATAAATTGTGGTGCATGTATTCACTGGGAATACTCTAACAATAACAGGAATGACATGAATGTATGACCCAGAACTGCTTATATCAACACAGATGAATTGAGTAAGAAGAACAAATTACAGATGAATACAGCAAGCATGATGCCATTTATATATGGCTTAAAATATGAAAAATAAAATTATACTGAGAGATACAGCTATTCATACAAATGAATATAAAGATGTGCAAGAATGATAAATCACAGGGGCACCTGGGTGGTTTAGTCAACTGAGCATCTGATTCTTGATTTCAGCTCTGGTCATGATCTCAGGGCCCTGGGATTGAGCCCTGCGTCAGGCTCCATGCTCAGCGGGGCGTCTGCTTGAGATTCTGTCTGTCTCTCTCTCTCTCCCTCTGCCCCTCCCCCTGCTCTCTCTCTCTCTCTCAAATAAATAAATAAATCTTTAAGAAAAAAAAAGAATGACAAATCACAAATTCAAGATGATGGTTTCCTCTGAGAGAAGGAAGAAGAATAAATACATTTATTTTATTTATTACCAGTAAAACTGGTAATTTTTTTCTTAAGGCTTGGGCAAATATTGTTTTGTTTAACATCTTTTTATACAGATGTTCTTCTAAGCACTTTATAGATATTAATTTATTTAACCCTCACAACAGTGCTGTGAGTTAAAACCTATGATTTGTCATTCTTTTTTTTTTCTTAAAGATTTATTTATTTATTTGAGAGAGAGAGAGAGAGCAGGGGGAGGGGCAGAGGGAGAGAGAGACAGACAGACAGAATCTCAAGCAGACGCCCCGCTGAGCATGGAGCCTGACACAGGGCTCAATCCCAGGGCCCTGAGATCATGACCAGAGCTGAAATCAAGAATCAGATGCTCAGTTGACTAAACCACCCAGGTGCCCCTGTGATTTATCATTCTTGCACATCTTTATATATTAAAACCTATTATTACCTCCATTTTACAGATGAAGAAACTATGGAAACTGATTAAAGTCACAGAATTAGTAAAGGGCAGAGCCAGGCTTCAAATCCAGGTAGTCTGTTTCCAGGGTTTGTGGCTTTACCCCTATGCAATGCTGACTCTGATTAGAATTTTATAAAGAAACAAAAAGGCTGTAAGTGACATTAACTCTCCAACACAGCTTTGGAATGCCCGCTGATGGTATTCTTCCTGCTTGTTCCTGTGACGGCCCTGCCTCCGGACGCCTTGTCCTTCTCTGTCCCACTTTGGCCTTGTACCTCAGCTCCTGATGTTCTCCTGCCCTCCCGGGATCAATGGACTCATTTGGACTCATTTTCCTGGCTTTGATCATGACCTCAGCACCCTTTCCAGGACGTCTGTCCCTGGTGTCTAGACTTTGACCATAAGGAGAAAGTTCTGTCCTGACCCTGGGTCTGGCCCTGAGAGAGAGAAAATGGGAAGTCTATACTACAGCTGAGCACAGGAGCGAAGAGCTGCTGAAAAAGAATGTTTCTCTGAGGAAGGTTTTTTTTTTTTTTTTTCTCTGAGGAAGGTTTTAAGAGAGATTGGGTAGGGGTCCCTGGGTGGTGCCATCAGTTAAGCATCTGACTCTTGGTTTCCACTCAGGTTGTGATATCAGGGTCTTGAGATCAAGTCCCGTGTCAGGTGAAGAGTCCACTAAAGTTTCTCTCTCCCTCTCCCTCTGCCCCTCCCACTCTCTTTCTCTCCCAAATAAATAAATAAATCTTAAAAAAAAAAGAGAGGAAGATTGGGTAGAAGTAGAGGTGGTAGCAGATGTATGTGAGTTTATGTGTTTGTGTGTGGGGGTGGGCACATATGTGTGTTGGTTCAATAGATAAGCCACTATTTTTTTAAAAGAGATACTGGTGAAAGATACAAATTGTGGGGATGATCCCAAATAACCAATAATCCTTGCAACAATTTCTACCTGGCTTTCAGACATTGTCACTCCCTCTAAATGGAGCTACCCTGATCCCCCACCCCCACCCCCGCCCCATGACAGGGAAAGCATAGTTGTTCTGGTTAATATTGAGATGGATTCTCCTCCTCAATCTATCTTTGGTAAAAGAACATTTCTCAGGCCAGCTCAGGGAAAGAAACCTCATCACCAGCTTCTGTTGGGAGAGAAGCCAAAGCTCCTGAAACCCATCAGCGGGCCTCTCCCCGGATTGCTGTCGCTTCAGTCTTCTGTGGAAGAACTGAGCTCACCAAAAGTGTGTTTGCTGAAGAAACACCACCTGGGAAGGCTAGGCTGGGTGTGGGTTTGGATGGATGAAAAACCGGTCCAGAACTGTGCAGTTGTTGCTGAAAATGCTTAAGTCCTAAAATCCTGTTGCCGAGGCCAACCAGGAAATGTGTAATCACAAACTTTAAATGTGTTTATCTGTCCAGTGGACACATTCGTTATTTTGGTTTATATTGAGGCAGTTTTTAAACTAATGTTAGACATTAACTACACTCAGTAATTTGATAACACTGTCTCATCTCTCTTTCCCTTTCCCTTCTCTCTCCCTCTCTTTCTCCCTCCCTCTCTCTCTCTCACCTCTGTCTCTCTCTCTCTCTCTCACACACACACACCCCTTTATATTTTGTTGTGATTGAATTTGAGTTATAGGCAATAGTTTTTTGGTAAACCAGGTCTCTGAATAAATAAGCTCTGATTTACTGTGCTTGCTGATTTCCATGGAGTAACTACCCTGGCATGGCTTATTTCAAGGCATCATGTGATGTTATTGAATGTGGAGATGGAAAGAGATTTGCACATTCAGCTCCATGATAAGGTATAGACTGCCATGTTCTTTCCTAATATATTGACTATGGAAGGGTCTCTTTTCACAATATTCCTGGTCAATAATAATCAGTCAAATTGATTAATCAACTACCTACAAATGAAGAACACCAAGTAAAGTCTCTCTGGAACATGGTGTTTAAAGATCTGGACCACAATGATTAGATACTTAAATAGAATAATTACTTTGTTTTCCTTATTCACCCTGTAGTACAATGAGAATCACATGGGATCGAGATTCAGCAAACATAAATTAGAATCCCGGTTCTGTCCTTAACTATTCATATGATTGGATAAACTGCTTAACTCCTCTAAACTTTCCATTTCTTACGTGTGAAATGGAAAACAAGGCATGTAGTGCAGGCTTATTTCGAGGATTAAACGATACAGGAATGGATGTAAAATAACAAATTCTTGGTACATAGCAGGCCCTATGGTAGCTATCGATGTGAACTGCAGGAAAAAGGAAATGCTCAATTCTTCTCATTTTAAGATTTTCTTATAAAACCAATTCTTAAACTTTTGGTGCTTGCCTTCATCCTCTGGGAATGAATACGAACAGGTCACAAAACACTTGATAATAAAAGAGAGAAGTATTAATAGGGAAAAATCTGGACCATTTTTATGTGTTATTCTTATTATCTGATAGCTTCTAACTACTTCCACTGCTATAGTGTGGTCCAAACCATCATCAAATTTCTCCCATGGGTCATTGAAATTAACCTCTAAGTGCTTCTGCCCTTATCTCTCACACTCTAGTCAATATAGCAGCTAGCGGTTCTCATGAAAATGTCCAATAATATCACACCTTTGTTTAGAAGCCTTCGATAATTCCTATCTCCATCAGAGTCAAAGCCATCGTCCTTAGAAATGGCTTCCAAGGCTGTGCTGCTCTGCCCTCCACCCCAATACCTTTGTCAATGTTGCTGTTACTGATCTTCCCCTCACCCACTTCACACACCAGCTCCGTTCACATCTCAGACTTTCACATTTGGCTACTCTTTGCCTGGACTGTCTTTCTCCAGATTCATGGCTGTTTAGCTCTCTAACCACTTTAGTTGCTCAAATATCACCTTCTCACGGAGAGGTTTTTGACCGTTGTATCAGGTTGGGTAGGGTCCTTCAAAAATTCATGTCCACTGAGAACTTGTGAATGTGACTTTATTTGGAAATAGGGTTTTTACAGATGTAATCAAGTTAAGATGAAGTCCTATTGGGTTAGGATGGGCCCTAAATCCAGCAATTGGTGTCCTTATAAGAAAAGGGAAATTGGACACAGACACACAGGGAAGAAGATGACAAAAAGATGGAGGCAGAGGTCTGAATGATGCAGCTACTAGCCAAGGTACACGGAGGACTGAGGTTGTTAACAGAAGTGAGGAGAGAAACATGGAATGGATTCTTCCCTGGAGTCTTTGGAAGAAGCAGGGCCCTGACACCTCCTTGATTTCAAACTTCTAACCTCCAGAACTGTAAGAGAATAAATTTCTCTTGTTTTAAACCACCTAGGTTTTCTTGTTTTGGGGGGTGTTTTTGAGAGAGACAGAGAGAGCTAGAGAGTGCTCACACATGCAAGTGAAAGAGGAGAGGCAGAGGCAGAGAGAGAGAGAGAAAATCTTAAGTAGGTTCCACACCCAGCACGGAGCCCAATGCAGGGCTTGATCTCATGACCCTGAGATCATGACCTGAGCTGAAATCAAGAGTCGGACACCTAACCGACTGAGCCACCCAGGCTCCCCAAACCACCTAGGTCTTGAGAGTTTGTTACAGCAGCCTTAGAAAGCTAATGAAACCAATCAATTTTAAGTTGCTGCCCTACTACCTTATCCTTATTCCCTCTTCTCAAATTTATACTTTCCCTGTAGCACCGATCCCAAAGGAGCCTGATGATTTCTAACTTCCCTTAAGCAATATGTTTCATTGATAGTAACTATGAGCAAATCATTGTAATCTCCAAGCATGATTTAGCTTTCCCTTCTCACCTTCCCTTGCAAACTGGAAATGTTTATCCTTACCTGTAGGACATCCTTTCTTCAGTGAGGGGAATGCCCACTAAACTGGTCTGACTTCTACTGTTCCTCTTGTTCAAGGTTCAAGGAAATAGCTGCACGTAGTTAGTTACTGCATGGATACAGATCCATCCACAGAAGTAAAACCAAAAAGAGAGGGTATATATTGTTTAATTTGAGGATGTGATTTCTAGTAGGTCCAGAATATGAATCTATTATGTTCTATATTTGGCATATAAACAGGTCCCACTGTTTGGTGCTTTTTAAGGATCGCTTCCGTGAGACACTGTAGGAAGTACACAGCTAACGGTGAAGTGTATATGAAGTAGGCTGAATCCAATCAAGCCTCTAGATATATCTACCAGTTTAGGGGAAATATAGATAAAAGATCGAATTAAATGACACCAGCAGGCATGTCAACCAAATCCATAATGTGGTACATTATACTGGATAAATGGCCTGCTTTCTCCAACAAGTCAATGGTGTTAACAATATAGAGTGGTGTGGAGTGGGAAGAACCGCTATTATAGAGACTTTAAAAGACAAACTATGCAATTTTATGAGTCTTGTTTGGATTATGAGTATAACAAATAATACACTAAAAGAGATTTTTGAGGCAGAGAAATTGGAATTTTTACAAGGTATTAAGAAATTATTCTTAATTTTGTCAAGTGTGTAAATGCATTATCCTTATATGTTAGAGATGTAGAGTACTTATGGATGAAATGACAATATCTTGGATTTTCTTTAAAATAACGTACTCCATTCCTCAAATTGAGGGGGGATAGACAAAACAAAATTGTTTTTTGTTTTTTAGAGAGAGAGAGCATGCACAAGTGGGATGCAGGGAGGGGCAAAGGGAGAGGGAGAGAGAATCATAAGCAGGCTCTATGCCCAGCATGGCACCCAATGTGGGGCTGGATCTTCCGACCCTGAAATCATGACCAGAGCCGAAATTGAGAGCTGGACACTTAACTGACTGAGCTACTCAGGTGCCCCAAAACACAATTGTTGAAGCAGAGTGATGGGTACGTAATTCTCTATATTTTTGTTTACATTCAAAAATTTCTGCGATACAAAAAATTAAAGACCACCATTACCATTAGGTATTTCATGGAGTTCATTTGTTCATCATTCCTTCACTCATTCATTCACCCAACATTTTCCATAAGCTAGTTACTGCTGGTTCACCAGTTGGGTCCTGTAGATAAAGAAGCCATGGCTTCACTCCCTAGGATTCCATGCTTCAGCTCAGAGAGCCTCCTACCTGGAGCTATTTTATAGGAAAACCAATATGCTTTCAGCATTGAGAAGCCCAGAATTCAGATTCCGGATATCATGGTGCGCCATGACTAAGTGAATGGCTTTGTTTCCCTAGTCCTCCCCCACCCCCCACCCCAAGCAGACGCAGACATCTGTGGGTGCTGAAGGAGTGCCTTCGGGATCAAGGGCCAATGCGGTCCTATTAGCCACTCTCCACTCAACATTACGCCTTATCAGAAGGCCCGTGCCTGGCCCCCTCTTTGATATCCCTATGCTCCCAAGTGCTTTTTCTCTGGGTTACTGATTTCAGGATGGAGTCAGATGATTTGCAAAATGACCTGCCTTTCCTGTCTGCTTCACACCACGGGGGCGAGGAGAACAAATAGGTACAAAGTCTGGTCTCCGAGCCCTAGAAAGAGGCCTATATTGCTGTCATGTGCTTGTCTGCTGAGATGTTCCAGAGTTTGTTTTTTCTTTTTCCTGGCTTGATAAAGTTTGGGAATTAATCTACAAAGTTTTATGTAGATTTTCTTTTGGGGGTGTCTTTGGTAGTCAGAATATAGCAGCAAGAGGCAATTCTTTCTTGTGAAGGTACTGCTGATCTCTTGAGGGTGGGGGGAAGGGGGACATCACTTCTCTTCCTTATTCTTCTGTTGCTCAAGCATGAGTGGAAAAGGAATGGGATAGAACTTTGACCTTCATGAAGACGATGTTGATTATGCATTTTTGCATGCAACTTTAAAAAAACTTGCAAAAATATTCTCATTTGATCCTCATATCCTTGTTGTAAATTAGAGCAGTACAATTGTCCCCACTTTAAGGGTGATAAAAATGGGTCTCAGAGAATCAGGCATCTCCTTCAAGTGCTTGTGAAGGTGCCAAGATTCAAACCAATTCTTCTCATTACCCTGCCCAGTGACCTTTCACCTACTCTGAATGAGCTCTTAATTTGATGAAGGAGAAGGAAGAAGGATATAGATATTTAAGTTTTAAATTATCCCTAATGTCTCTCTTAGCACAGATACTATGACTTTACCTATGTTTTTATTTTATTTTGCTAGATGCATACACTTTTTTTTTTTAAGATTTTATTTACTTATCTGAGAGACAGAAAGCACGAGCAGGGGGAGGGGCAGAGAGAGAGGGAGAAGCCGACTTCCCGATGAGCTGGGAGCCTGGACTCTGGGCTCCATACCAGGACCCTGAGATCATGACCTGAGCCAAAAGCAGACACTCAACCAACTGAGATACCCAGACAGCCCTAGATGCATACACTTTTTAATCTCCAAGTATCTTTGAGCACTATAATGTAAAATCATAATGCATTTTACTTCTCTTTTGCTTAAAATATTTTAGTTGAATCAGAAAATTCTTCTGGTACTATTGTATATATAATAAATGGCACTATATATATAATATGTAAGACAACTCAGGGCTTTCTCCAAACAGGTTGTTCTCCAAAACAGTTGATTTTTTGCTCCATAAAGGTAGGATTCTTCTGCCTTGTGTCTGCCATCAAGATAGGACAACAGTCCTTTGTTATTTGGATTAGTGTAAGTCTCAGAGTAGACGTAAGTCAGCACACCTGTCCCCTGCGAAGAAGGATTGCCCAGAGGACCTGTGAGGGAAACATTAACATCTCCTGGCCATCTGGTTCTTTTTAGCTGAGGAATGCTCACCAGTTAGGGCAGTCCTGAGGAAAGCTCATAGGGAGAGATAGAACCTTCAATCTAAGCAAAGGAAACGATGTGAGGGAATAGGGGGAGAATAAAGGTAGAGTTGGCAACAAAGTGCTACTCACAAAAAAAAACTAAAACCTGAAATGAATCAGGTGAAAAACTCATTCTTTGGATTGGGAAACGTCCGAGGCTGAAATAATCTCCTTGAAGAATTATTCACTATTCAAAAATTATTCATTGTTACTGAATAGTCCCCACACTGAACTGCCACTAAGTCTGGACTCAACAAAAAGATTTTTTTAAAACCATAAAAGTATTATGTTGGTTAAAGAAGTAAGTAAAGGGGGTGCCTGGGTGGCTCAGATGGTTAAGCATCTGCCTTCGGCTCAGGGTCCTGGGATCGAGTCCCGCATTGGGCTCTCTGCTCCTTGGGAGCCTGCTTCTCCCTCTGCCTCTCTCTCTCTCTCTGTCTCTCATGAATAAATAAATAAAATCTTAAAAAAAAAAAAAAAGAAGTAAGTAAAGGTATTTATCTGAATGGGTCTTCTTAAAATATAATGGAAGATAGTCAAATACAAATGTTAGTGAGGACATAGAAATCATAAGATAATTTATTTAAAGTAAGGGAGCTTCAAGTTTGAGATTCCTTAGTAGAAAAGGTCCTTTTTCCACTCCAACAGAGGGTATACTGGGCCAGGGTATAGTTGACCTTGTGGCTAATATGGGCACAGCCACTACTTTCTGTCTTGTGGCAAATAACTACTCTCCGTGTGCAGCATTCTTCAATTTGAAAATTACCTGCCCTGTGTATTATGATAAAAGAGATAAAATCGATCATGATAGAAATGTTATATAAAATACTATCATTATGCATTTTTGATACAAAAAAGAAAATTAAACATAAACATTTTGCTTTCAATTGATTTATGTAAATCATAATATATTTTACGTTGCAAATAATTTGACCTTGCTCTGAGTTGGAGATCATCTTACTTTTTTAGGGGAGCCTCAACCTGCTTAGGTAGTAAGATTCATGTTTATTAACCCTTCTCCAAATTACAAATAAAAACCAGGCAGAGAAAGATGTTGTTATTTGCACTGAGTATATATCTACAGAGTCTGAATAAATACACATCCAAAAGCAATTGTTATTGTGAAATTAAAAGTGGATTATAACCTATTTAATAATAATATTAGATGCTTCATATTTGTCTCCTAGCAACTAAATAATATGAATAGGTAGAGAAATTTTTTGAACACGCCTCCAATCATTATTATAATAACATATATAAATTGAGTATTTAAAAAATATATCAAAATATATATCTTTTAGTTATAACATAAATATTATGCAGATCCAACTACTGAATTATATAGCAATGAAGCCAATATTCCAATTAAACCTTCTAAGAAGTAATTAAATGGAATAGATTTTTCTCTCTCATTAAATCTACAGGTGATATTGAATACAGAATAGATTTCTTAAGTCTTCTGATAGCTGAAGAATTTCTCACAAAAAATTTATTCTGGCATGAGTCCCGATTTTACTTTTTCATATCGCCTTCTCTCAGTGTCAATAAGTTGAATTTTCTAATAACAAAATACAGAGTTTCTCCTAAAATTGTTAGATTTTATCATACAACATTATACACAACTGATTTAATAGAATAAAAAACATTCTGCTTCTTGGGGATACTTTTTGGAACTTACTAAATACTATGCAGTCTGTCCCGAATTTTTGATCTAAAAATACCAGGATTTACTTTCTCTTCAGCTTAATTTAATTTTATTTTTTGGAGGGTAGGGTGGGGAAAGAATATCCCTTTAAGAGTTCCTATACCACTCCAACTTGCTATTGAAACCTGTAAACGTTAATGAAAATTTAGAAGGTGACACTGCAAAAATATTTCAGTCATTCTGAATAAGACTCGAAACAACATTTCTACATTGAACTCCAGGTAAAAGCTGGAGGCCTGGGCACCCAAACAATGCTGCTTCTATCAGAAAGCAAGCCAAACATGAAATCATATTTTCTTTCATTTCCCTCCCTCAACACTAGAAAGAAAGAGAGAAAGAAAGAAAGAAAGAAAGAAAGAAAGAAAGAAAGAAAGA